>NC_056746.1:203729304-203951804 GCF_019279795.1 Protopterus annectens | reverse complement strand
AATAGCCCTAGATCCATATCTTTTAATTCACAATGTTTGCCACTTTGATTGCAGGTTAAAGCTAGGATGTATTAATGAGCTTCATCCAAGAGTGTGAGGTTCACTTCCTTTAGTGTGAGGTTCACTTCCTTCAGTGTGCACTTGTACACTATGTGACTCTGAGAAAGCCACTTAACTAAACAGTGCTCTCAGTCCACCCCCGAATAAAGGCACCCACTTACCAAGTTACCATATTAATAAGTATAGCTTGTTTGTGTTATATTTGTCTTTTTAAAGTTAAATTACATTATCTTCATTTAAATATATTTCTGCTTGTTGACCAGTTAGGTGGGCTGGTTGTCAGATAATTTGCAGCCATAGACCAGGTTTAAATCTGAGCAACTTAAAAGCAACAGTGTACATCCTCTTGCTTGCAAGAACATAGTGTGTTATAATTGATTCTCCAATTGTAACCATATTATTATGTGCATGAGACAAGAGTGTCAAGAATGAAGCTCGAAAGGTAAATCTTGGCATCCACATCTCAAACACATAATAATTGGTTATGATTGGTAAGATCCAATCATAACTCTTAATAGTGTATGGACTTTTACCTATCCCATGTACTACCAGTTACAAAAAAAAAGTTCTAAGTGTTTTACCAGTTTTTTAAGTCATATATAAACATAACTGGATGAAAAAGTCAAGGACAGTTCTTAAATTCTGTTTTATTCAGTTAAATGAACTACTTAAAAACTGGCATCTGTAAACTTCTGGGGAAAGAAAAAATATGAGGCAAGTAATTCAGGGACAATTGAGAGTGAAGGAATGTCTCTTCCTTGAGACCTGACTGTAGCAGAGGTTCTGGGGATGTAACAATTGTTATTGAGGGAAGTCATATCATCACTGGGATAAATGTTTGTTTTAAATAACCTGTATTTTGTTTTACTAGATTTCAAGTGAAGAAGGTAGAAATGAAATCCATGTTATAGCTTATTCTTAACTGAAATAAAAATGAAACTTCCAGCAAGATAGTCAGGTCTTCAGCACAGTGTATTAGTTTTGAGTTGCTGAACTAATTGGCAAAGTCATTCGCAAAGAATGTAAGTAGTGTGGTGCCAGGCACTTAGCCTCAAGAAACACCAGCATAGACTAGTGCAGGGTGAGAAATGGCACAATGTGGTCTTACAGTTTGTTCGCTGTTGATTAAGTAGTCTGAAAATCAATTTTTGGGCTCTTAGGGTAAGACTTACAATGTTAAAGAATCTCCAAAAGCTCAGGGGGAATACTTTTTCCTGTTTTTTGGGAAGATAATGGTATATGGTTGCAAATGAATTAGCCTTTTGCCACATCAACAAAGGCAGTATCAGTCATGTCATAGGTACACAGACCATGTTGGGAAGCACTTTTTGTCTGAATATCTTTTACTAAAGTTTTAAAAAAATATGCAGCCACAGAATACTTGAACCATGAACAGTGTACAAACCATTGTAAAACCATGAAATAGCAGAGAGTATTTCAGATAATGAATTTGCTCATCTGTATACAGGTTCATCTTATACTAGGTTACCATGAGATATTTGTAAAGAAGGACACCTTCCCATATTCTTTCTGGCATAACACATATACTTACTCAAACTCATCTTCTCATATTCTTATAAAGTAACAAATTATCAAATTCATTTGGATGAGATGTTAAACGATGGGTCCATCTGCTGTAGTTGATAATAGCTCAGTTGGATGTAAAAGATCCCACAGCACTTGTCAAAATGAGTAGGGATTGTTTATTTATATAGAGAAAATAATTCTTATTTACAATATATTTACATATTACAAATATTTACAAATGTACCAATATATAGATATACAAATATATTTGTACATATTCATAATATTCTTTATAATCAAATTAAATTTTCATACCTATTAGGCCCCCGCTCCTTTCTACCATCTGATTTTTCAGGATTAAACATAATATCATTTATTCTTTCATTCCATATAACCCATATGGCATAAAATAACTTTTTATCTATTCTTATAACATATTCTGTACTTCTATTCTTGTAATATCCATATTTAATCAGATCGTATTTATTTTACCTACTTCTTGTACATATTCAAAAAATTTTGTTTACATAGTTTTCCCCATAAGTTCTTTTTACTTTTTTTACATTTCAGAAGTACATGTCCAGTAGTTTCTTCTTCTTTACAGAGTAAACACATTCTATCACTTTTCTTTTTAAATGACATATTTCCATTCACTAGTAATTTATCTATTACCAGTCTTATAACAAATCTTGACATTCTACTTTCTTATTACACCATATACCATTTGCTTCTTATTTTTATAGTTTTAATTTTTCATTTGTTAGATTTTCTCATGGTTTCGTATAGTAATGTTTTGTTATTACACTATTCTACTATACTTTCTTTCATTTTCTGTAGCATCCATTTTTATTTTCAACAAAAATATTTTTCTTGGTAACATTTTATTTCTTTTTTTTTTTTTTGGCAACATTGTATTTCTTATTTGATATACTCTTTTCTCTTTTACTCTTTTTACCATACACCAAAATTTATTAAACTTATATTTATATAATTTTACTACTATGCTCTCCTCTTTTTAATTTATCCACTTTAACACTTTGTACATATTTAATGAAGCAGTGTATACCACTGGGTTAATTAGCCCTAAATCTCTTTGCTGTTTATTTACATATAAACCTCCTCTTTTTTGGATTTAATCTAGAACCCCATATAAATGAAAAAATATATATATGGAATAATTCCTTTTCAAATACTGTTGGCAACATGAATACAATTGCTAAGTGTGGTATTTTTCTCATAGGTACTGAATATATCAAATGCACCTTATTTCTGAATGATAATTTATATGCTTCTACAGAAAAGACAGGTTTGTTTTATTTCTTCTATTTTTTTTTGTCTCTCATTGAATTTTACTTACATCTTTATTCCCAAATTTTATACCTATCATAGAAATTATCATTAATCGTAAAATCTGTACCCCTAGCATTACTATATCACCTAAACCTGTACTTTACTTTCTATTAAAAACCATCGCTATCATGTCTAGACATTCATTTGTGCAGATTATTGTTTCTTTTATCCACATTTTGTTTTTTGCAATTATTTGAATGTTATCTGCATATATTAACAGGACTAGATTCTTAACCCTTCAGGTTTTATACATTCTGCCTCCTTCATTTTGCAATTTATTTGGCATACCATCACATTCATAAATAATGCAAAGAGTATGCAACTAACTGGGCATCTCTGTCTTACATGACTTTTTATCTGCACCTTTTGGCTTAACCAGCCATTTACAAGAATTTCTACTTTATTATTACAATATTATAAATATTTTTTCTTTGTCAAAGCACTTTCTATCTTTATGTTCCAAATCTAATACTGCATCATTATATGTTCTTTTATATTTTTCTCTCTACTTTTATCACATTATACTGTGAATGTAAAACACATTTTTTATATTTTCCCTTAAATATTATCCACCATTCAGACTATTTTATAAAATGTTCTCATAGTAATATGATCTTTCCATAACTGTATTATTAATCTAATTCCTTCTTCATTCAATGCTTTCTCTTTTACTCTTTTTATTCTTTTGCCTATTTTTATAAAATCCTTGTTTCCTTTATCTATAGACATATTGCAAAAAGATTTGAAAATCATATTTCAATTACCTTTCCTTCTCCTATAAAAAAATCTTCTGATAGCATAAAATAATCTATTTCAGTTCTATACCTCCTCCTTTTGTAAATCTATAAAATTTGTCCCCAGACATTTAACTTACCACATCTTATAACTTCTAACATTTTTTCTTATATCATTTCCTTTCTTTTTACGCTTGCCTCTTAAATCACAATTAAAGTTTCTTGTTATTATAATATTCATATAGGTTCATAGGTTCATAGGTAGGTACTAGGCTATCTGCCCGAGGGCATTTATAAGCCTAGCCAGAGTATGTCAGCTTTCACCGCCCCATTGATTAATTAACTGATCCTCTGTCAAGCAGAGCCAATGAAGTGATCCCACGGGTGTATTTTCTGTTACCCATCCACTCGTCAAGGTTTCTCTTGAAGAGTGTTAGTGAGGGGCTCTGCCTGATGTAATTTGCAATTTTATTCCAAAGCATGGGGAGTCTCTGTGACAGGAATGTATCCCTCCAGCATGTTCTATTTATTGTTGTGGCAAGGTTTAGCTCACTAGAGTGTGTGGCTTGCAGTGACTTGGATTTCTTTAGGTGGAACATGTCCATCAATTCTGAGTTGGACATGGCTTTGTAAGTCAGGCAGAGATCAACTCTGACTAAGCAATATGCCACTGAGTACAGCCAGAATTTTTTCAGTCAGGCTGCATAGGACATATGTTTGAGGCCAGTGATCCTCTTGGTGAGGTACTTTTGTGGTCTTTCCAGCTGTTGGAAGCGTCTTGTGAGGTACATTCCAAATGGGGCATTGTACTCTATGATGGGTCTAATGAGTAACGAGTAGAGGGGCACTATAACCTCTTTATTTCTAGATGCAAACCCTTTAGTAATTAGATGGGCCACATAGAAGGATTTCCTAACTACTTTGGCAATATGATTGTCAAAGGAGAGATTACTATCTACCTGGGTCCCCAGATCTCATATTATTTATCACTACATGGTGTAAAATCTGTTGGAGTAAGCTTTCCCTTCCTTTTCAGAATGTGGGAGGAAACCAGAGCACCCAGAGGAACCCCATGTGAACACAGGGAGGACATGCAGACTCTGCACAGAAGACACCCCAGCCAAGAATCAAAACACAGAACTCTAAATGCTGCACCACTGAGCTGCCCTGGTTACAGCCTTTTGGTTTTTCATATTCTCCAAGACAAATTTTCCATTGGAAAAAAATCTCAAATATAATGTCACAAAATATCACTTTGTTAATAAGAACAAATGCTCTTGTCTCATGTGCTTTTACACTCAAAGGCGGTATTAAACTGGTATTACTAATTGTCCCACAATTTATACCTATCCATTTCTTTGTCTTCTTTACTTTGAATCTTTACCATGTACTTCCATTTTTCATTCTCTTCCGCCTATTTCTTTTCTAATACCCCCTTTGCCTTCTTTTACTTTCTTTGTTCGTGTTTTCTTTTCCATCTCACCACTATTCTTCAGGATTGCCTCTGCATCCTTCTTTTGTATTTTCTCCATAATATCTCCCAAGGAAACATCTCTCTTCATTTTCTGTCTTACTCTGCTTCACCATTTCCTGCTACCCTCCTGACTGGAGGGTTTGTAATTATACAGCCAACATTTGCCGGCTCATCTTCATCAAACAGATTTCTTTGAAGCATCTCCTTGGAATCTTGCATGCATTCTTTGGTCTTGATATCGGCTTTCTCCTCTATTTCTTTCAACACTTCATTATCTCCTTCTTTCTCCATCTACCTTCCTATTTCTTCAGGCTGCCTTTGCACCTGGAATGGAACAGGAAATGTTCATGCAAAATGGGTACCACTTACAACAACAACTAGTAGGGAAACTCCCCCTCTGCCCTGGCCAAATGTCTCCTAATTTCTCCTAATAGTATAAATACCACCTCAGGTCTCCCCTGAAAAGAGGGTACTAGCCTGCTGTGACTAACCTGGTCAACAAAGGATAAATAAATAAAACAAATAAATGTGTACACTGTTTTCCTTCTACCAGGATAAATAAATAGAATATAAAGCTTCACCCCTTCAACAAGGATATATATAAGATTTAGCATGACTCTGTTTAAAGCTTCTGTAAGAATATTCAGATGGGTGACAGACTCCCTCAAAAACAATCCAGATAATCTTAATATAGACTTCAGTAGAAATTTACTCAAACAAGGCAAATAAATAAATAAACCAACAATAAAAAATACTACTAATAATAAAACAATTTATCCAACTTCATGTTAGCTAAACCAATGACCATCACAAGCAGAGATATCACAGAATGTTTTGCTTTCTATTATTTTATTACTTGTAAAATTTGAATTGTGAATCTCTGTATTACTTGCACAAATTGTACCTTGGAGCTTTTTTCCCTGGGCCTCTGCTGAAAAAGGGCGCAAGCACAGATGGACTAACTAGGTCAAGAAATGTCAAATAAATAATAAATAAATACATAAATAAATAAATATAAACTAGACAGGAACATATCACAGTAAACCCACTACTTCTCCCTTGCACTCAACAAAACCTTCTTAAGGTCCTCATTTAGCTGAGTAGAAGCATCTACTTTGACATTTTGGTCTATCTGTCCAAGAAGAAGCAATTAGCCTACCTAAGCACACAGTGCAACCTGCTGCAACTCTGAACTCTGCTTGTAATGTCTTCCATGACATTTATTTATTTATTATTTAAATGGCACTGAGCTTCTGATTCAACCTATCATAAGCACAACTTTAGTCCTTTCACAACTTCAATCCATCCTCTCCAGGGCCACTTTCACACCCAGATATTCCAATAGCAATTGAAATCTACAGGGTAGATGTCTTTGATAACCTTCTTAACACAGAGGGCATGTTTCTTCTCACATACTAAATATACTTTTTTGAAATACCACTGCATAAGATACCTGCTTCCATCTAACCACACCGCCAACACAATCTACCCCTATTTTTGCATACAAATTATAAATAAGTTCAAATTTACTAAGCTGAGAGGATATTTTCCTTTTTTATGGCCACCGTCCATATATATTCGACTTCTAAGCACTCTGTTGACTATCTATACAGTTCTCAAACCCCAAGGAAAGCATTCTTCTATGAAAGTCTTTGTATTAAATCCATGATACTACACATATCTTCAAATAACAAAATCTCTGCAAATAGTGGAAGTTTAGAGGGTGCCCGAATTTTTGGCAACTTTCTCTGTCAGACATGCCTCAGCATTTCATCTTGTCCTCAGCTTCTAATATTCAAACCATAAACAACTAGTCAGTCTAAATTCTCCCTTAATCTCTAAGATGACCTTAAAAACTGGCCCTCTTCTTACTAAGAACCTATTAATGGCCTTGAAACTATACTTCCCAGTCCTCATTCAAAATCAAGAACCATGAAAAAACATTTCTTTTAAGCAACCATCAACAAAGTCCACTGTAAGTTTCTTTTTTTTAATTTGTAATTTATTACTGTGTCTCTGTCCCATCTTATTCTGATTTATGCCAAGTTTCATTTTCTCACCTGTACCACAGTAATTTTCTGAGTCTAATTTCCGATGCAGTATTGCATGCTACATGCATTGCATATTGTTAAAAATGAGATGGGGAAGTACCCATCCAGTAGACTTCTTACTAGCATTTAATGGTCATACCCATTCTTTTCCCTATACCCCTCCAAGTGCACATCAAGCAAGCTGACTCAGTCTTTTTTCACAAAAACCTCACTATCACAAATGGTGAGCAGGGTAATTTACACATGGCCCATCCACATCAAGTCAACTATATTGGAAAAAGAACACATATCTTATCTATCTAATCATTTGATAGTAACTCTAACAAAGGCACTCAGTTTTTCCTAGAGGGTTTATATTTTAACATCGAAACTTTAAAAGAGCAAATTCTCTTATATCGACATGGAAAAACTGAACTGTCAGAAAGTCAAATGGCCAAAACAGCGATTTTTTTCCCAGGCAAAAAAAATCACTGGGCCATTGTTGGGATTTTGCCGTATCTTCCACCATGGTGCATGCTCAGATTTGTTATATATAAGTTAGGAGGTGTGGGGGGGCACAGCCCCCCACATGGGGGGGGGGGTGAAGCCCCCCACTTTATTTTGTCAGTCTATTTGTTTTTTTTTTTTTTTGGCCTAGTGATTTTTTTTTCCTGAAGGTTTGGTATTTTTGTATCGATACAAGAGCATTCGCTTTTTTGAAGTTTTCAATGTTATAATATAGACCCTTTCTAAGTAGTCTCATTCAGATTACGGGGCACCTGGATTTGCAGATATGTCTATAACTGGAAATTCTAGACATTCAAAATTATCCTTACACAAACCAATGACAAGTGAAGTACAATGCCAGAATGGAAATCATATTCATGACGAACTTGCAATATCACTTTGTGTTCTACTCTAGATCTTTGCAGAGTACCATACAGCTCTCTTTCCATTTTAGCCTCAGTTTTAGTCCAGTCTTTAGCTTGGACAGTTCTTTAATCTAGAATTCTTCTATAAGTTGGCTGCCTTCATTTCTTCTCCACTTCTGGCCCCACCTAGCTCTGCCTGAATGCTCTGTAAAACTAAGTTCAAGGTTAGCAAACTCCTTCATTTGCTTTGTCTTGTGCCACCAGTTTCAGACATAATCCTCATGTGCCATGCTGCCACAAAGCATCCCATCTAAAGCTGAACTATAATGAGTCCTTTTATGAATTATTCCCCAAATTACCTGCCAGTCCCTACCATACAGGCAAGCACACATAACTGGTTTCTGTTATTCACCTCCACTAAACTTTCACCTGCTCTCCTTTCCCATAAAATATTGCCAGAACAATACCGAGAGGTAATAGTATAACTGCTATTCTTCCATAAGTGAATACTCTGCAGCTCTTTCATACTTTGTTTTCCATGAACCAGGAGTCTGATATGATCACCTGTTTTTGATGTGTCCCTTGAGATAGCATGCCATAATTCTCTGCCTCTCTTAGCCTTCTAAACATCTAAAAGGCATTCCTCTTTCAGCTACCACTTTAACTATGTTGGCATTTAGTGCATGCCTCCCCTAGTTTAAGCAAACTGTGTAAAGTATCATTTAATGCCACATAAAAATGTCTTCATATTAACAGTTTATTGAATAACTTCTCAAAATTCTTAATTTACTCATCACAAGCCTCTAATAATCACTATTAACTGCACCCTAAAAATATCCTAAAACTAAACTTTTTCCTCTCAAATCAACATGCTGTATAAACCAGCAACTGTCTCTGCTCATAACACTTTGCAGGACCTTCCAAACTAAATCTCTTAGACAAAACTACCCATGCATCCATCTTTCTACCCTACCTTGGCAGCATGAATCCAATCTGATATAACTTTTTAAAGGCCAGTTTAACTGTCTCTCTCAAGAGATAATTCTGTGTCTTGTTATATTGCAAACTGCACATGCTCCATAATCTATGAATGATTGTTCACCCTGTTTATAGGATTATTAATCCATTTCAACATTTCAAGATGCCAAAATGACTCACTGCCTTCCTCCTTTCACCTTAACTTCTATAGAACTACCAGGCACGAGGCTACCTGGCACACTGCCTTGGGTAACTTCAGTGAAAATGTCTTTGATGTCAAGAATTCTGAATCATATCACCCCCATTCCCTGCTTTGAAAGACTAGTAGCTGAGCCTATCCCCTCCCTTTCATCAACGTTTTGTGCTGTTATTCTCTTGATGGGAGCAAGTTCCGCTATAGTCTGTGTTCTAAGCTCTGGGTAGCAACCAAGGATATTAGGATTTTAGTACCTACCTTCAGATGGCAACCAGAGATATTCATTTTATTACTTTCCATTCCTAGCTTTGGCTCAACAACAACTAGGAAAATCAATAACTTGCACGAACCAGGTAAAAAATCAAAAAGTCATGGCTTGGAACCAGGATAGAAGAAGTCAGCTTTATTTGACAATAAAATCCAAAGATTCATCGGCACCAAAAATGAATCCAATTTACATCAAGCGCTTTCACCCAGGACCTCCCAGGCTTTATTAAGATACCAACACATCCTTTTTACTTTGCTTTTATAGCACTTGTAACTAAAAACTCATTAAGGATAATTGAACAATTGTGTAATTGTTAAATACACAGTTAAAGAAAACTTACAGTTTCTAAACCGATTCTTACAACTATACATTTGTATTGTATGAGTTTGAACAACAACTAGCTCTACTTTTGCCTTCAAATTTCCTTCACTCCATGTGAAGCATTTTTAACCATTAGTGGCAGGAGGTGCTAATTGTGATTATTTCTGTTATTTCCTTCTTGGCTGTTTGATATAGCAAGAAACATCATTGTATTTACTTTACATCTCTTCTTAATTATAAGCAAGGTATACTCTTAAGAGCCAAGTCACTGTGTCTCGTGGTATTTTCTGATAATAAGCATTTCCTTCCTGCAGTTCTATATTGTGTGCATCTTCTAAATAATCTAGTGTTGTTATTCCGTATGCTACAGCAAACATAATAAAGTAGCTAGAATTGCTACAGGACATCAGAGAAGAACACATTATTGCCCAGATCTTCTTAGCTTCAAAAGGTTAGAGCTTAAAAGGAAACTCTCCTTAGTAATGTATTTCAACTGTTTTTGACATCATCAGGCAAGCCACATATCCCCATGATAGGTTTAGTTGGAGTGGGAGGAGTACACATGACTGGTTGGTTGAAAAGTGGAAGCAAACTGGAACCAATGCATATCTAGAAGGATCCCTCAGGCAATAAAATAGCCACTGAGGTAGTTTAAACAGTAAAAATGACCGACCACATGGGAAAATAAGGTGCATAAATATTTATTATCTAAATTCAAACAAAAGACATTCGGATACATCAAGCAAACTCTGTACAACAACAGCCACATTCGCAGTAGTAGTTACAGTTAATATAACTGGGGTGCTAGTTACCAGAAACATTGCCTCCAGTAATATATATCAATGTTTTGAAAGAATCCAGCTAGCTTTCTCACACCCCTAATAGTTACAGATAAAGTAAGTCTGATAAATGAGGTTTAGTAACACACCAATTTGTCCTGGGACATCTTCAGAGTAGGGTTAGTTGAATATATTAGTAGGAGTAAAGAGGGTGGGGGGAGGTAAGGGTTAAATAGGGAGGGATGATTGGGAGGAAATGAGGTATGATCAGGGAGGCGCTTAAGGGATTTATGCAAGTAAAACTGGGTAAGGAATCTCATGATGACCTGCAGGTATTGGTGGTCAGGTAGGCCTTGGAATGGGTGAGAATGGAAGAGGTGAGTGATGTTCAATAACAGGGATTGGTGGTAGTGATATATATATATATATATATATATATATATATATATATATATATATATATATATATATATATATATATATATATATAATTTTTTTTTTTTTTTGCATTTGTTGCTGGGTCAGCAGAGGGGACTAAGGTGAGGGTAGTTTACATCGGTGGAGAACTCCTTTGGGGTTGCAGTTGGGGGGGGCTAGTGAGCAGAGTATCCCACTCAAGGGTACGGATGGGTGGAGAAGAGCACTTCTGTTTCATGGGTTCAGCCATTATCCTTCTGGAGAGTGATGCCAATGCAAATCTGTTATTTTTCTGAGTTTCTGTAGAAGCTTAGACATTTAATTTGGTTTACTAACCTTGTAAGAGAAGCAGGTGAACAGGTCTTAGTTCTTGGGGGCAGAATTTCGTTATCACCATACTGATGTTTAAATGACCACCTCCGTTGGTGGAGTGCTGGTATGTGTTTCCAGGCTGCTGTCCTGTTAGTTCTTCATCTGTGCCGGCCCTTTTTTTTTTTGCTTTCGCAGACTTGAGGTGCTCCCTTGTGACAGTGGAGGCAGTGAGGATGCTCTGTGTACTTGATTAAAAAAAAAAAAGCCTTAAATTAGCGATGTGATTCCATCGCCTGTTATTTATGTTATTTATTTTACGATGGGGGTTCTCCATTCGTTAGTGGTGGTGGTTTTGTGGCTTTCACTCAGGTTCAGGATTCTCTGGTGAGGTTAGTCTACCATGCTCAGTTTGAGGTATTTTCCTCAGTGAAGCCGCAAATGTTTTTTGCGGGCTCTGAGGAAGTTGGTGTGACTGTTGCCTTGCATGCGCGGTGACAGTGATGGTCGGAGGATTGTGGCCGTCATGTCTCTCAATGGTACAGAGTTCTGTAGAATGTACAGGCATACCTCTCAACCTATTTGAGCAAGAAATATGGACAGAGCCTGGCATAGTTGGGGACGGAGGTTCGAAGACAGGGTTAGATTTTAATTATACAACGACCTTCCATTAATATTCAGAAACGTGCATGCTGATTGGTCAGCATGTATGTTGTAAAACAGAGTTATAGTAATGGAAAAAGGTCCAGTCGCCCGGACTTTTTCCATTACTATAACCTTTTTTTACAGCAACGGAGAATGCAAGATCTCAGTTGCTTCACACTGTCTCGCTATGTTAAAGGAGTTTAACATAGCAAGACAACTTTAAAAAAAGCAACGGAGATTCTCTGTTGCTTTTTTTAAAGCTGTCTCGCTATGATAAACTCCTTTAACATAGCGAGACAGTTTGTAAAAAGCAACGGAGATCTTGCTTTCTCCTTTGCTTTTTTCAAAACGATCTTGCTATGTTAAATGGGTTTAACATAGCGAGACAGCTTTAAAAAAAGCAACTGTTGCTTTTTTTAAAGCTGTCTCGCTATGTTAAGCCCATTTAACATAGCAAAATAGTTTGTAAAAAGCAACGGAGATCTTGCTTTCTCCGTTGCTTTTGCCCACAGCTCTGATGTACTGCGTAGGCATACGCATGCGCAGTACATCAGAACTGCTGCAGAATACCAGACAGCTGCGGGAGGGCAGCAAGGATGCATTATACAATGCCATTATTTAAGAAAAGTAATTATTTTTTTTCTTAAATAATGTCATTGTATAATAGCAATAACCCACTTCTGGGTGTGGGTAATGCTGGATTTACCCATGGTTGGCTTTGTTTGACCACTCGGGCTTCGCCCTCATGACTAAACCATATCAATCGTGGGTAAATCCAGCATTACCCACACCCAGGCGTGGGTTATTGCTATATTAGTGCCCTGATGGACTTACGGAGTGCTCGAATAACAGCATTTGTCTGAACATGCATTTTCTGAAGGAAATGAGATCTGAAACAGGAATGTATGGCATTGCTTACTGATTTCAGTCCTTAGGTCATCTCGATGATTTGCTTGAAAGCTAGGGATTTTGTTGGGGACGGATGAGGGATATGAAGCAAAAGTGGGACAGTTGAGAGGTATGTGTCCAGGTTTAACTCATGTTTTAGGTGGTTCTTCATAGAGTTTGCTGTTGATACAGGCCGGGATTTAAATTGTGCAGGTTACTCTTCTCTGGGGTGGGCGGGTGGGTGTCTTCCTGTGGCTCCATCACCTTTCTGGTCTTAGGAGGCAACATTTAGGTCTGGTCATATTTTGTTGGCTGCAGAAAAAAAAAAAAAAAGGATGGCAATCGTTGGGACAGTGGTTGCTTGGTAGGCACGGAGGTCCGGTTATGTTCCTTTCAGTGCCTGCTGTGTGCCAGTCATTTGATATCTGTTTTGACTGCTTTTTCAGTCTTGAGACATGCTCTGGTAACAGTTTGGTGGTGCACATGCTCAGTATAGGTAGGGCTTCCTTTATGGAAAATTAAAAGAAAAAAAATAATTAAATGCCAGCTAAGGCAGTAATTGATGAATGAAAACATTAGTGTTCCAGGAATAGAGGCAGACTCATGTAGTAATTGTTTGCTGGTGCTAAAAGGGTGAGACGTAATTTTTGTTTAAATGTTTTGCACAGTTAATATTTATAAGAAAATTCAGTTTGGGATCATCATTTAAAATGCCTGTTTATTAAATTGATTTTAATAGTGTGTTAACAAGAATGTATTTTACAGTGTAATTTTAATGATGGAGATATAAGTTTACTTCCTTTTATGCATTAATTAAATGTTTTTTTTTTGGTGATTCTGGATGCATTCTTAATTTATGTATATAATTCATGTGTTAAAATGGAGATGGAGTGCTCTGGATGTTCTAATACACTGGTAACAAAACTGCATAACTTTTCAGTAAATTGATGGTGTTTTGAGAATGCATGCTGTACAGAGTGTTCATGTTAGAGCCAAACCTTTAATTCTAACAATGTTCTAAATCTGTGGGAGTAATATTTGAAGTTGCTTCAGTTTTGGGCATTTTGTTTGAATTTGGGCACTATTGGGCTTTCTGTTATAAGAGGTAGAAGAGTATAGTTGTCAGGATCTTCCTATTAGGGGGCTTGGTAGCTGCGAGAGATGACCTGTGTGACTGTATGTTTTTGCAGGTGCCCAGTTTGTGAAGTTTTCCTGGGCTTCTGTGGGGCACACGAGTGATGGCCAGCAGTCATGTATGATCATTGAGGGGATGGGAAAGGTGGTCTCTCATTACCTGTGAGTTAGCAGCTGCTTTCATGCACATGAATTGTATGGGTAGCCAGTACGGACATATTCTTTGACAGTCAAGATTTTCCCAGAATGTTCAGAAGCCAACTCAGATTGGGCTAATATAAAAAAAATAAAATAAAAAATCTGGGAGGTATTAGCTTTAGTTGTTTTATAACTTGAATTTTCTAGCCTGCTTACAAGGTAGGGGACCTGCTTTATTAGTGGGTATGACTTTAAATAAGTCAAATGTTGGTCCCCTAAAGACAGCTTATAAGTTTCTGGGGCCATTCTGAAGGGGATGCTTTGGGTCGGCAGTTTGTTGCATTGGCTTTATCTGGGTGCTTGCTCCAGTACATTACAAGGGATGCGCTGAACCTTCAGGTTTCTTATATGTTGGCTGCCTTATAATTTTATCCATTTTCTTAAAATTGTGCTTGTTTGGCAAAATACTGGCAAATCTTTACAGCTGGGTGTTAATGTAGGGATGACAGGAGTTTATAATAGCAATAGTGGGGACTTATGCTGAAGTCACACCGGTTGTCTGTCAACTTTCTAGGTTTATAAAGAGCAATATCTTAGACATTCCCACTATACTGGGTCATTTCCTTGCTGTTACTTATAGCTTTGCTTAGACATTTACTTTGGTGGAGTTGAGAGGGCATTGAGTGGAGTTTTGGTGGAGTTGAGAGGCAAGTATTTTACTCCTATTTTGCAGAAGTTGACTGTGCTGTCCTGAGGAGGCAGATGAGACAGATTTTAGCTCATTATTTAGGCTCTTCATAAACCTTTGGGGTTCTATATCTGTCGAATAACTTAATTTAGATGTTAAAGGGTGGGTATACAGACACAAGGTATAGGGTTTGAGACTCATCTTTGTTTCAGTTATGGTAAAGGCATGCTAAATCTGTTTTCTTTTGCAGATTGCGGAGGTCCAGAAATTGAGTGGGCATCAGTTGATGACCTGAAGAAAGGGAACTTGGAGGTGATGGAGGCTGTTCATGGATGTCCCGATGCACAATGAGATCACAGACGAGGGAGTGCACAGTGAGCAGTGGTCAGTGCCTTGTCAGAAATGGTTTTGGAAGGTAATGGATTCTGCTTGTGGGGATGTTTGATTGCGGGAGTGGCACACAATGGGTTAGCAAGTAATCCTAAGTCTGTGCCATTGATGGCACAGCAGGGTTAGAGTTTATCAAAGTAGTGTAGGGGCAAGTTGAAGGAGAGGCATGTTGGGACATGGTAATCCAGGGAGGGGGATTGTTTAAGGGGAGATTGTGGTTTTCATGGGTGGGGTGGAGTCCAGTCATCATAAGATCATGGGTACTCTGTGGCCACTTATTTAGGCCCCTGGTAAGCTAGCTAAATTTTAATTCTTATATCTAAAATGGAATGGGTGCCAGATTTTTTCGATGTGGAACTTTGAGGAACATGAGTTTTTATGATGCGGGTGATGGACGTTCCTCAAGGCGAGGTATACTTGAGAGGTATGGGCAGGGAGGTGTTTTAATGTTTTTAGCATCTTAGGTTTCTTTGCAGTTAATGTCATAGTTACAGCCATTTGCAGATCAAGCAGCAAATTTCAAGGGTTTCCAAGGCAGCATTTTTAGATTAATCTGACTTTATGTTTAAACTGTTATTGGGTTAGACTGATTGCATGGGGATTTTATTGTATTGTTTGTTTATGGACATGTTCTCAGGATTGTTGGAATAGGAGTTAACTGGGCCCATACAGTGCTTATAGGTTTTATAGAAATCACTAATTGACTCCTGTAAATTTTGGTATTGGAATTATTCTTCATATGCAGTGTCTACAGTTAATATGGTAAGTACGCAGTTAGGCAGGTCAGATTTGGGTGGAGCTTTTGGAGTGCATTTACAGTTTTCTGTTCAGGTTACTGTGTTGGTAGAGGGAGCATGATCTGGTGAAAAGAACCTGATGTGGTTCATAGGGCTTGGTAGGTGCTAGTAATGTTTCATGCCAGATTAGGGTTTAGATGGGAGTACTACATGAAACATTTCAATTATGTTTGAAGGAATTTTGTAGGGATGGATTTGGAAGCATTATAGCTATGAGGGTTGTTTTTATATTTTGGGAGCAGGGTGCTTTGTTTACGTCGGTGATAGACGTTTAAGCAAGGCATGCTGTTGGTTTTCAGAAGTTGGCATGTTCTATTTTGTGTTGCGGCTAGGGTTTTAGCAAGGAGGGATCTTAGGAGGTACTGTTAGCGAAGGTGAGGATGACTTTAGGTGCTGCACTGTATCGGATAGTTTGAGGGATGGCTGGATGGCTCTTGGACGATTATTATATAAGGCTGCTATTATGGGTTAGTTGCTTAATGACATGATGGCCACTTAAAGCATGTTATGTTTACAATGGACAGTTGATGATTTTAGGGTTGTCACTGCACTGACTTTAAATGGATTTCATTTGGTTATTATATTCATTTGGGTGGTAAAATGAGGATGTAAGGGGCATGAAGGTAGGCAGTCACATCTGCGTCGTTCTACTGGCCGTGGGGCTTAAGGTTTGGTTGTACAGTTGGCTGGTAATGTCTTTTAAATCCTTGAGGCTTCCATTGGCTGTGAGATACAGATTATTTAGTTCATGTGTAGTGGTTATACTGAGTTATGAATTTACGGTTTGTTACACTGGCATTAGGAAGGGATCAGTGGTTTGTTTTCACTTGTTTGGGTAAATTGCTATTTTGTTAGTTATGTGATAGGGCTTTAGGAGGTGATGATATGGATCCATTTTAGTTAGTGGGGCTAGGGTACACCAAATTATGTTTGGCCTAATGAATTAATGGTGGTTGGGTTGCTGAAAGTTTATGGAGAGAGGGGGAACAGCCTTGTTAGGCTGGTGGGTGAAGAAGAGGGAGAGGTGTGTCCTCTTCTGTTCCCCCTCTGGTTTTGGATGGTCATTCCAATGACTTGGGAAAGGAAGTGAGTATTGAAGGTGGCTAGATAAATAAGCAAGTGGGGGTAAGGATGCTGCTTATTTGGTTGGATGTTAATTCAATAAGTGATAAAAGTAGTGAGTAATGGGACGCTGCTTCATAAGTAAAACAAGTGGGATGTGCAATTCAATAAATGGTAAATGAAGTAAGTAGTGGGACACTGCTTCATAAGTAAGTGAGTTGGAGGTATGGACGCTGCTTACTGGGTCAGGATGAGCCAGGTCACGCTGTCCTGATTAATATTACATGGATGTGGCTGCTGGAATTCAATCAGCTATATTGTGTTGTCATTTGTAATTAATAAATATTGGATAACTAAGTTATGTTTATGAAAGTTTAATAAAGGTTGTCAGATGTCATTCAGTGTGATGTGTGTATTGAAGGGGACTGGGACAAACACGAGTTACCAGCTATTTGAAAGTAAGAGTCTTACCCCTACTTGGTCTAGCTCATCAAGGGAAATGCCACTTAATGTAATATAGTTTAGATAGCTTCAAACAACACATTTACAGAAAACCCTTATGTCCCCAAAACAGTCAACTGTCACCAGTGAAGTGAATATGGTAAACACAAGTCACTGGTTAGCAGTGAAAAAGTGCACACACTTTTATATAGTACACAGCTGCCTCTGTAAGAAAAAGAAAATATGCTTGCTTGTTGTAAAACTAATCGAATGAGGGATTTTCTGAAAATGTAATAAAGTAATATTCAGAAAGTCAAAATATGTTGTGACATCACAGAAAGTCAAAAATGTATTGCATCTTCACTATGTCAGAAAATATCACAGATACTAGTTTCTGACCCTTCTAGATAAGTCTGTCGTAAATGAATATGCCCATCTGACAGAACACACTATTACTGTTCCTAATTCTGCTCCATTATATTTTGCTGGAATAAATAGCATACTTTACTGTTTTGTTCTTATGGCTAGTTTGCTTATAGGTTCATAGGTTCATAGGCTGATACTAGGCTATCTGCGCTAGGGCATTTATAAGCCTAGCCAAAGTGTGTTTGGCTTTCGCCACCCTTTTAGATTTGTTGACTGTGCCTCTGTATGGTAGGTCACAGAAGATAGCCCTTTTGAGATTAGTTTACTGTGCTTCTGTCTAGTAGGGACACAGAAGAGATCCCAGGGGTAAACCTATGATCTCCCATCCACTCATCAAGATTTCTCTTGAACAGGGTCATTGAGGGACTCTGCCTAACATGGATTGGGATTTTGTTCCAGAGTGAGGAGAGCCTCTGGGATATGAATCTGTCCCTCCAGCATGTCCTATTTATTTCTGTGCTGAGGTTTAAGTCCCTGGAGTGTGTAGCTCTAAGGGATTTGGATTTCCTGAGGTGGAGCATGTCCATTAATTCTGGGTTGGACCTGGCTTTATACGTCAGGCACAGATTGCCTCTGAGTAGGCAGTAAGCAACTGAGTAGAGCTGGAGTTTCTTTAGCCTAACTGCGTAGGGCATCTGTTTGAGTCCCTTGATCCTCTTGGTGAGGTACTTTTGGGGTCTTTTCAGTTGCTGCAGGTGTCTGGTAAGGTACATCCCAAATGGGGCATTGTATTCAATTATGGGCCTGATGAGTGATGAGTAGAGGGGCACAATGACCTCTCTTGATCTAGATGTGAACCCTTTCATGATAAGGTGGGCTATATAGAAGGTCTTTCTAACCACTTTGGCAACGTGATTGTCAAAGAGAGATTGCTATCTACTTGGGTCCCCAAATCCCTAATTACTTCTTCCGTACTTAATGGATTACCACCTATGTGGTGACTATGCACTTTTTGGCATTTAGCTTTAGGCCATGCCTCTGGCACCAGTTATCCATCTCTGTGAGACCCTTTTGGAGGATGCTTGTGTCAGTGAGGGTTTTATACAGAACATTATTTAATGTACACCAGGCAGATTTATTTTCCAGATACTCTGTCTCCTTGAGCCAATAAACAATAAAAAACAGTTCAGAGGAATGTGACAAAGGCAGAGCTACAAGATGTTGCTCTGTGCTTTCCTGAAAAGAAGGTCAGTCTGGAAATAACAGGTGATTTAGAGTAAATGTGAAAAAGCATTTTTCCCAACAGAATTACTGTTGGATACACAGAGCAGGACCAATAGAAAGTTAATATTATAAGCAGTAAGGAAAAAAAAGTAAATTGCAGGTTAACTCAGACAAGCAGTTTAATATTGTAAAATGAAGGAAGGCAGGCAGAGTAGGTAAACCAAACAGTTCATTTGTGGCACCAGGGCTTAAAGCACTGCATTTCATGGAACTGCCTGCTACAACCAAATATAACTCGTATCACTCCACTGACGCAGTATGCATGGGAGAAAAATAAATAATACCCAGATGGATGCATTCTAGCTTTTTCATTGAGTTAGCATAAAGCCTGCACGTCATAAGTCAAAATGATGGATCATAGCTTAATATGGTCCCAGGACCAGTTTGCTTACCTATTTAACAAATTAATGAATTAATGACTTTATTAGTAAATAAGTAATCTTTGAAAACAAGACATGTAGTGCCCTTTAAGAATGGGCAAAATGCCTCAAGAATAAATATATACTCTATCGGTTTTACTCTGTCTGTGTTGCCTGACAGAGTGCATAAGCATTGTGTTGCCTGACACAGTGCATAAGCATACCAGCAGGCCTTTATAATATTCTGCACTACAGGGTTAGTCTCTTAGTATGTTTGTCCTTTGGCTTTTCCTGGTTAGGGGTCGCCACAGTGGAACTCGGGTCCGCTAATGATTGGCAGTAGATTTTCACGAATGCCGAGGTGCCAGCTAGACATCCAACCTTCAGTGAAGGCATGCCCATTTATGCATGTCTTTCAAACGCCCATCCAACTGCAGGGAGGACATGCAGACTCCACACAGAAGGCACCCCCCACACCCCAGCCGAGAATCAAATGGGAGAACCTCTTGCTGTGAGGCAACAATGCTACCGCTGCACCACCGCGGGTTAGTCTCTTAGTATAAATAACTTATTTTTATTTGCTTGTTGATTTTAAAGTAGGTAGCAGACTGGACCACTGGAGCCCCCTTTCAGCCATTACCTTGTTGCAACAATTAACACAACAACCATACAGTAAGTCTGACATTTGCAAACTACAATACATTACACACTCACTAGTAACATATCATAAGTGATTACAGACCATAAGCAGCTAGACCTTCAGTGTGAAAATGGTGCACTTAAAGTGCAATTGCTACTTCCAGCTGACTTACATTCATTATTTTAATTTCTGTTTTATTTCAGCTTCATTATTAACTATAAAATGACAGTAATACGCTGCAGGGAACACAGTGCCCTGCATGGTAGAATCCCCCCTCACAAATTATGTTTTTGGATTTACCTTCTGCTAAGATTGTGTAGTGCAAGCCCCTGTAACACAATCAAACATTCTTCTGCTAGATCTGTATCAGTTATGGTCTTAAAAAAAATCAATATATATGTAGTTTTAATTGTTTGAAATGGTAAAATAGTATTTTATTTTCATGGTGATTCATAGGAAATATAGTGGCATTTGATGTGCTATGATATTATTAAGGGAACAGTGCATGCAATAATAAAATATGTCCTGGAAGAAAGAGACTATAAAGATAATGCTTAAAATGTGCTTTGGGTCTGTATGCTATCTTCAACGTGTATGGGATATATAGAGTAACTAAGAGAATGCATTGCTGAATACTTGTACGTACTGCAGAAAATCACATCTTAATGCCAAATGCCACTGCAGTCTCAGTGGATCATAAATGAGAAAAAAAATCCAAAGGCAGCACAATTCTTTTTTCTTACCAGAAATATCTTGTAAATTTATGTAAGAAAGATTTTTATTTTCCTTTTACATGGGAAATTGACACTTTCTGGTGGAAGATGGTCCCTCTTTCCTGAAGGTATGCTACAGCATACCTCCCAACTGGAATGAGCTGTGATCATCAGGTTTTATGGACTGCTGAAATGTGATGTTTATTAAACTGGAGCAGACATGCTGGATTTCAAAAGAGCACCAAAGTATTTCACAGCTTTTGTGTGAGGTATTTGGAAAAAGAGAACTTTGCTAATGTCACAGAGGGGATTTAGCCTTTCCAAACAAGTACAAAAAGTTTAAATTGCATGTTCCATCGCCTCACAAATCAACTTTCAGAAGGGTGCCTGGTATAATAAATTCACAAATGGAGTGGATCTTTTTCTTTTTTTTCCAAGAGTGTGTGTGTACAACTGACACAATTTTGTTCTTTTCCTGTAATCCCTGCAGGGACCCTCTTCTTTAGCAGGATTTTAAAAAAGTTTGGCATACTTCCTCTTTAGACTCATTGATATCCTGCTAGGAGAAGATCTCTCTTCATGGGAGAATGCTGTCTGTTTTTTTCCTTGCTAGGGTGAATAGAAATGGAAAAGGTGAGTTCATCCTTTCTCAGAGCTTGTGGATCAAAAGTATCTGTGGGCTAATTTGACTTAGTTGTGCACCTCTGAAGCATTTGAAGGAGCAAGTGAATGAAACTGCTTTAGTTGAAAAATGTTTGTCTTTCATTTTTTTATTTTATTTCTGCTTAAACTATATCAAATAGTTTATAGACTAGAATGACATATTCCAATAATGCTTGTTTCATAAAGCTATAATCAGAAGCTATTTGTCTGTGATCTCAAAACACATAAATACTGTTCAAAAACACACACATTCAGACATGTTTTTGCATATGTATGCATGCACATACATTTACACACATGGGGATACACACACACACACACACACACACACATATAGGAACTCCCTTGCAACATGCATAGGAACTCCCTTGCAACATGCATACTGCCTCAGAGTATTGCAGTAGAAAGCTGGTTGTGCACTTAAATGTATGGGAATTAAAAGGAGAAAGAGAAATTCTGGATAAGGCATAGGAAGCTAGAACAGAAAGGCACATCTAAGAACTAAAGGTAAATACCAGGATATGATGGCCAGATCGGGAAATTGCTGTGGTCTTAGAAGCAGTGTCCTGCAACAGTGAATATCCAAACTGGGACTAAATGCAACCTGGAAAAGTGAATGATCTTGGTTAGCACTGCCTTTCTGATGACTTGGTAGAGGGCATTATAGGTAATAGCAAAAGAGAGCGAGGAAAATGACTGGAGAACTGAATCCCCTTTCTTCTCTTTGCACAAGGCATGCATTTTGACAGGAAGCCTGACTAAGCTCCTATATAATAAAGCTTGTGATACAGCCATTGTGCTGTGGAGGCTGGAAAGCAGTCAAGTGCAGCTTAGTAGTTCTGGACAATTTATTTATAGAGATTGAAAGAAATCTTAAAAAGACAAATCTGCAAAACAAATAATCACAGATTCTGCAGACATGTAGGGCTGTGTAGCAGACCAAGCAAAGTTTATGTACTGGTGGTTTTAAGTAACAAAGCATAATCCAATTTGTCCAATAAATGTGAAAATAGATAAAAATAAAAAAGATACATAAATAAAATTTAAAACCCCAAAATCTGAATCAAAACATGTGCATTATAGTTCATATACTGCTCCCCAGTTCTTATTTCTCTTAATTCATTGATGCCATATCAACAGCCTGCATAATGAGGTATGAAAAATCGTATTATCACTACAGAAGTACATACTTCTACATGGTGTAGGATATAGCAGGACAATGGTTGTTGTTGTTGTTGTTGTGGTGGTGGTGGTGGTGGTGGGGGGGGGGGGGGGTGAGGAGGAGACCAGAAACAAGTCAAATGTAAAACTGAACTTTTTTCAGCATGAGAGATCCCATAAAGGAGCTACAAGTACTGGCACTTCATCTAGGTGCAGTTGAACTCTGAACAATGCCCCTAAAACAAAGAACACCACCACATTATTGATAATGAATGTTCCTTTTTACCCTTAAAAAATCTCTCAAACTGCTTGGGGTATATATTCCCCCTAGATAACTACTATATCACCTTAAAAAACACACTCTAGAAAACACTAAAGCTGAAGTCCTATGTCTTGGTGATTTTAACCATAATCTGATCACACCAAGCCCAAGCTAAAGATTTTCAGACTGTTGTATACAGCCCTGTGGATTAAGTCAAACAGTAATTATTTGAGCTAGCATTGATAGGTAGCAAATAGAAACTGTGTTATTACGTACACCCAAGTAGGACTGTCACATGATTCTTATCTGAATGTATAAGTGACTACAGTGTCAATTCTCTTATCAATTCACAAGCAAAACTAAGCTTAATTACACATACAGCTGAGCTCACTTGCAGATTAGTGCAGACGATTATGGTTATGGGCTTGTAGTTCAGGGTTCGATTCCCTCATTCTCCATTTGCCTACTGTGTGACACTTAATCATATAGTGCACCTAGGTTAGTCCTTGAGAATAGCCATGTGCCTGATGTATTCACCTAGTGAACACATGAATAAAGAAAAAAAATAGAAGCCTCAAAGTGTTGTATTAGAATGTAAACCATACTATATAAGACATAAACTGGAATAGCCTGACCTGCTTTAGTATTAACTCTAGTTTGGTAACTGATACAATAAAAAATATAATACTTGCAGTGATAGGACTTGAGCCCTTTTTCAGACCATCTGCTTTATTTAGTCAATACTGATTGCTTGGGAATCAGTGGAGAAAGGCAATCAGCAGAACAACTGTAACTGCTTTCTCCATGACAAAGTAGTCATGGGCCACCAGAAATCTTTTGGAGAGGGTGTGACCAGCTTTAACACCGCAGTAAATACTCTACCCTTTTACCTTACCCTGATGAACCTGACATAAGTCAGGTGTCCCTAGCCCTACAAAGCAGTGTAGTACTAATTCAAACGAGGTGAACAACACTCCTGACTCTAATATCAGACATAAAGGCATAAGACTAACTCAAGTAAGGACACTGTTGTCAAAATCAAAATGCACAGACTCTTAAGACTCAGATTCATCTTACCCAAAATTTTAAGGCTTCATTCCACTCAGTAGCATTTCACTTAAGGAAATAATTTCAGAAGGATCATTGAAGATGTATTTATTCAATCAAAATCTTGTCTAAGATTACTGCTATACTTTGCACTCTAATTTTGGTTTAAGATTTTTGCTACAGTCTGCACTGTAATCCAAGATAACTGAAAAATGTGATGCTGAAATTAAATAATGCAATATGCTTGATTTACATCTCTGTACCGAATGAAAGTTTTTGTCCTTCTGTATAACTGAAGTTGTACTACCAGTGTAAACTTCTGTTTATTTTTAATGTGGAGCTGTTCTCCCTGGGAACTCTGCTGAAAAAGCACAAGCTTGTCCAGACAGACTTTCACAGTAAACAGATGTAAAATAAAAAATAAATAAAGAAAAATAAATTATTCTATTGCATAAATATAGGTCTCCTCTGGAGACTAATTAGTATGGACCTATTCTTAATATAGTGCCTAAGATTCTGGCAAGGATTGTATATCATCAGTTTATTCAGAATGTTGAATACTGAAGCCACTGCTACATGAATTCAGAAAAGGTTACTCAGTTAATACTGCTCTGTTGTCTGTTTCTGAATTTATATGTCTCAATATGGAAGATGTTATGGCTGCATTATTCCTTGACTTATCTATGACCTTTGATACCATTATCCATAAAATTCTAATAATATAGTTTACTTAACTTGAGTTCAGCAGAAATACCCTCATCAGTGTCAAGTCTCCTAGACTGTAAAGCAATCTCAAGTAATAAGCTTATGTCAGATGCCAATGCAGAACTTCCATATATATTTCTGTTTTGGCAGTTACCTATAACCGCCCTCCCCCAAGCCAGATCAGTAGGTGGCATTAGTTTTGCCTGATGATGGGTAATTTGATTACAATATATTTTGTTTTCTAGCTATCTGACTTTAAACAGAAACTGAAATGGACATTAGCTTACTATTGAATTCATTGCTAGCAAATGTGTACAGCATGTCACTTAGTTTGTCTGATAACTGTGTGTCACTACAATGCTCTGACCATACTGTAATACAACATACTGAAGACACAGCTTTATTATGTAGTGATGCATCCTGTATCTTAGTGCAAGCCAGTTATCAGGGATTAAATAAAGATGATCTATTGCTTGAATGTGCCCAAATAGGATTAAATGGGAAAAAATAACTAAATTATTTTTGTTTAGAAACCATTACTGCGTTTCCTATGCATTGGACTTTACAAGTAATACAAAATTGGTGCTCAGACTGAATGTCCGTACAGCATCAGGTATCTAAGTGTTATGATAATTAACTCCCTATGACTACACAAAGACATCTACTGCACTGTAAAAACATGAAATCAACTCATTGGTTACTTATACCAAATCAAGGACCAGCCTATCTTAAGGTGTAAACTAGTTGTATCACCTCTGCTCAGCAAATTGTTCTACAGCAGGATTTTACTGGTTACCACATCATCTGGTAATGCCTCCTAACAGGAGACTGCATGCATTAAATGCACATTAAATGCAACAGATTTGTTTCTGCAAACACTCATCATTGTTACCTATAGAAAGGATTACATTTTGTTATATTTTATCCAGGTTTAGTTTATTCTAGCTGCACTCTTATTTTAATTGTATTAACCTGGTTAAGACACCTTTGTTTAATTGTATTAATCTGGTTAAGACACCTCTGTAAGGGTATTTCCTGCAGTGGTATTTCCCATCTCATAGCAAGCACTCCTCAGGTGTGCATTTGGTAAAATGCTCAGGAAGTCACAACATACTGATGCCCTATTCTCTAACTGCATCAGTAGTATGTAGGATTATCTACTCAAGGATATTGTAAGCACTAATAAAATCTTTAATTATGCAATTTAAAAAGATATTATAATTAGCTATGTTTGTAGCACTGTATGTTACTGTTAGAAGGCTACCTCTGACTTTCTTAACCCTCCTTTTGAGGAACCTATTTCACACTGATACTGGGGAACTCATACATTTATCTTCAGCCATGGAAACACTTTTATTCTTTATAGTAGAAGCTATGCAATAATCTTTCTGTGTAAAACTGTGTGTTGTCTTGTTAATGATTTTGTTCTTTCTGTGATTATGTAATTCTGTATTCTCATTTTAAATACCTTTCATTTTTATCCTAACTGATGTACAATATTTAAGGTGATGAGTCAAGGTATTTTTTATTGTGGATTTATGTCAACCTGTTTTTGCATGTTTATGTTAGGTCATTTAGCACATAATATGTATTTATACTGTGCATGCATATACTGCGGTGGTGGTGCTGCGGTAGTGTTGTCGCCTCACAGTAAGACACTGTCTGGTCCGATTCTCAGCTAGAGTGTCTTCTGCATGGAGACATGCGTGAATGGGCGTACCTTCGTTGAAGGTTGTGCGTCAGAGCTGGCAACTCGGCACGTAACAATCTGCTGCCAATCATTAGCGGAACGGAGTTACGCTGTGGCAACCCCTAACTGGGAAAAAGCCGAAAGACACAACAACAACTGTGCATGCATATAGTTTATCAGTATTATAGGTTCATAGGAGGTTACTAGGCTAGTGGCCCTAGCACCTTTGCAAGCCTAGCCATGTTAATCCCAAGTATCCCCATTTGCTCCTTTTGGGTAGTTCTCAGAACGAATTTATGAACAGAGTGGGTCTGTGATCAACACTGGCTACCCCTGTCCATGAGGGAGATGGGTGCCTCCCCAGGGGCGAATTTGCGATGGCACCCATGTCTGTCATGGACAGGGGTAGCCAGTGTAGTACACTTACATTACTTACATTACATTGTAATGCCCCTTTGTGTGTGCACTACAATTGTAAATAGTTCTTGGAGTTTTTCTGTTGAGGTTTCTACTGAAAATGGGCATCATCCTATGTAGACAACCCATATAACAGAGCATAAATTAAAAACAATAATAAATGAAATGCCCAGGGAAGAGATTTTGGATTATAAGCAGAACTAAATGAATATTTCAGCAACAGGTGATAATGCAGAGTTTTACAGAGTCCTTTGAAAAGCATTCACGTCCAGAAGCACAGCATACAGAGAGGGAAATTATATAAAAATCTTCTAATAAGCACTAATAATACATAACACAACACAGTCTACTTCACATTTCACATTCCTTTCAACTGCAATGTCCATTCAAATGAATGTTAGCTCATCTCATTCAGATAACACATATGCTAAGTTTTCTGAAATTGACCTGCTGAGATGAACCTTAAGTATTTCTTTTTCTAAATAGTTTTTTTATTTTTAAGGATTTATGCAGGTGAAGTAGATTACCATGCCTAATCGGTTTCCTTTCCAACTTGGTAAGTAAATTCTGAAGATTCTAGGTTGCTTTAGAAGAGTCTAATGAAACCTTTAAGCATAGATGGATGTGGGTTAAAATGGGTCTTATTACTTAGACATTGGACATTTTTTATGTCTGTCAAGTCATGATTTAGAGAGAGGTTGCATTTGGCTTACCTGCTAGTGAAGATTGCTAAATCAGAAGGTAGATAGTCGTGCAGCTGGAATAAGATCGTAGGTGTGCCAGTGAAGAACAGTAGACCTCCCTTGTCCTAGTAAAGCACAGGGAATAAAAACTGTGATCAAAATATTTTGTTAAGAGAGGTATGTTGCATAGGATTGCAGATCTTTAAACAAAATACAGAAGACATAAGCAGAACATTTTAATAAGTTATATGAAAAGGCTTATGAAAAAAATTGTTTTAAGCAGGATTTGGAGAGATCTAATAAAATACTGGGACTGACAGTGTTTACCATGTTTGTTTACTGTATCAGAAGCCTTGAAGTGTTATATGCAGAGTATCCTGACTGGCCAAATAAAATGTAGTAATAAATATATTTTCTAAAATGGTTATGATACCCTATCCATTCCAGTTCCATTTCTAATCATGTAGACTGGCAGTACAGCACAGAGGATTAAAGTTATGAGCTGCTAGGAACCATAGCCTGTAGACTTAGTTTTAGCCTTCATTCTACAGCTGCATGCTATTTATCATTATAATGTTATTGTGCACATTTGTAATAAATTTAACTGTATATAGTATGTCATATCTAAGGCTTTATACTGCACCATAAATATCAACACTTCACTTTCAGTTGTTGTCAATATTGAAATGGGTTGTTCATGAAATAACCCAGCTTATAAACTTAAGAAACAGGCCCTATCTGAAAACCTACTTATATTAACACATGAACACATCCACAACAAAAAATGCCCATGATTGATTAAGGGATATGATAAAATAACAAAAAACAAAAATGTTCAATTGTAATAAAGTCACTCGGATTGCTTAAATAACATGTTTTATTGTCCAGCACTGGTTGAAAGCTTTTGTCTATTAGACAATGGATTTTATCAGAACTGATATGACAAGAATCAAGTAAACAACCTTTGAAACCTTATACAAATCATGTGACCAAAACATTTGAAAAGATGTAACGCAACACAAATATTTAAAGTAATACATCTATTTTTGACATGAATGCCTTAGTGAAAAAACAGTAAGATAAATCTATAAATAACAAATTAGCAATGTAGCTGATTAGCTTGTCTCATCTAGAGGCACACCCTTCTACTTCATCATGGGGAGGGGTATCTAATATGCAAAACAGAGGTGGAAAAGGAAACAGCATGAGTGAACATCTAAAACTAGGACTGCATTTGTATTACATCGTAGGATATCTGTCATGTTTTCAAAGAATAACCATCTTGCATTAGCTTTGCTTGCAGTCCAGCTGTTTTTCATAGGATCATAGGAGATTACTAAGCTATCGACTAGGATGCCATTTTAAGCCTAGCCGTTTCAACCCAATGTAATACCACAGAGGTACTAGTCAATACCCAAGACTGCATTTAGTGATGACTGCCCATGTCCAGGAGGGTTGCACTATCCCTGGTATGAAGTTACAGGGCCCCATCGAATCATCCAGGTTCCGCTTGTACAGTGTCAAAGAGGTGCTTTGTTTCACATGAATTGGTAGCCTGTTCCAAAGATGTGACAGTTGCAGGGAAATTAATCTGCCCCTCCAGCATGTCCTATTTAAGTCATAGGCCATATTTAAGTCCCTGGAATGGGTAGCCCTAGACCCATTTGATTTATGGATATGCAGTAAGTTCATTAGGTTTGGGTCTGAGACTGCTGTGTAAGTCAGGCATAAGTCTCTCTTAAGAAGTCTATATGATGCCAATCAAGTGAGCTAAGTGGAAAGCTTTCCTTACAATGGTAGACAAATGGTGTTCAAAGTTAAGGTTACTGTCAATCTGTGATCCCAGGTCCCTTACCACTCTATGGGTACCTAGGGTATTGTTATTGATTTGATAGTGTGAAGGGACATTGTTTGTGCCAAAGGGAATGATGTATTTCTTTGCATTCAGTTTGAGACCGTAAGTAATACACCAGTCATTGGTTTGTGTGAGACTATTCTGGAGTATACTGACATCATTTGGGGATTCACTGATTGCACCTAGTTTGCAGTTGTCCGCAAACATGGTCAGCCACAACCTTTTAGTTTTAACCTGAACTTCATAGAAGTATATATCAAACAGTAGGGGGCCCAGCACTGACCCCTGTGGCATCCCGCTGGTAACAGGTCTGCTGGCTGATGTGGAGTCACCTACTTTGATAGTGTGTGTACAGTTTGTGAGCCAGTTGGCAATCCATCTTACAACAAAGGGGTTTTCATTCAGTTTGCTAAGTTTAGCAGTAATGCCTGAATGTGGGATTGTTTTGAAAGCCTTTGCCAAGTTGAGGTATACTGTGTGCACAGATTTGCCCTCATCAGTGGTCTTGGTTACACTTTCAAAGAAACCCACCAGATTTAACAGGCAGGATCTGCCCTTCACAAAGCTGAATTGGGTAGGATTCAGCTTTTGGAGGTCACCTGTGTCTTTATTTATGAGGTCCATAATGATACGTTCCATGGCCTTACAGATGAGGCTAGTCAGGCTTATGGGTCTGTAATTCCTCTGGTCTGTTGCTAGGCCACCTTTGTGGAGGTGAACAAATGTAGCAGTTCTCCATTCTGCAGGAGCAAAGCCTGTGCTTATGCTATGATTGAAAAGGGTACTTAGTGGTGATGCTATTTCATCTTTTAGCCTATTTAGAAGACAGCCTGGGATGTTATCTGGTCCCATAGAGGCCATGTTCTTTGCCTTGGACAGGGCTTTGAGGACCTGCTCTTCAGATATGTAAGGTGGAGAGGGGTGTTTGGGGGATGGTTTGTTGTAAGTTAAGAGGGGATAAGGGAATTACATTTTTGCCAAACCTATCCACTAGCAGGTTTGCTATCTCTGTGGGGTCAGTGTATGTGATACCATTGGCCACCAGTTCTGCACATGCTTGGGTCCTAACCATTAGGTTACATACATAGCTGTAAAAGGCTTTATGGTTATCACTGACAGTACTTACTAGGTTTCTATCAAAGGTGCTCTTGGAAGATTTGACAAGTTGTCTTATTTGCCTGTTAAGGCTGAGGAGGGTGCTTTTCCATTGTTGGATCCTTGTCCTTGTTTTCTTGGACAGCAACTTTTTTTTATTTATTGTAGAGATTGTTGATGCTGGAAGTCCACCATGGCAGCTTGATTTTATTTGGAGCTCTGACTGATTCTGTCTGGTATAGTTGAGTTTATACACTTATGCAAGTGATTGTAAAGGGCTTTAGTGTAAGCTTCGGTGTCGTTACCACTTTCAGCTTGGGGTGGGGCTTGGAATGCATTTATACCTTCACCTAGGAGGGCATAGTTCACCTCGGTGAAGTGTTTTAGTCTGATTTCACACTTTGTTTTAGTCTGATTTCACCCTTTGTGAGTTCTGGCATTAGTGTCAGTTTGAAGGTTACTGCTTTGTGGTCAGTTTTAACTAATGAGGGTCAACATTTGCAGTAGTTTGATATGTTGGTGAGGACCAGATCTAGAATGCTTGTTCCTCTTGTTGGTGTATGGGCAATTTGTTCCGTGGCATTTGAATTCACAAAGTCAAGCAGCTTTTGTGCTAGTGAGTTTGGGCTAGAGTAGGTTTCCCAGTTGATGGTGGGATAATTGAAATCCTCCATAAGCAGTATGTCTGGTAAAATTTTGTTTTCACACATTCATTTTGTGGTTTACAGTTGTGGAAGGCATTGTATCCTTGCAGGGTTAGGGTACTCTCTGAGGCCCTAAACCAGGTTTCTGTGACTGCACAGACATCTACATCTTCTAGTGACAGAAGTGCTTCCAAGAAGTGCAGTTTTTGGTTTAAGCTCCTAGCATTTAGCAGCATGACCCTTATTTTGTTTTGATTGGTTAATTTCACGTTGGTGAGACCTTGCCTAAAAAAGGCAGTATCGGGGAGACTAAAGCCTTTGCCAGTAGCTGAAAGCCTAGAGGGTGCCAGCTGAAAATCATCTCTAGCAAAACACTGAGGTTTGTCGAGCATGGCTTCCGCAGCAGACAGGAATTGAATCCCCTTAGAATGACACCAAAAACTAAGCCAATTATTGAAATCAATCATTTTTTGTTTATACTGTGGTATCATTCTCAGTGAGGGTAGTATGCTGCTCAAGGCTAGGGACATACCTGCCTGGGGCACATACTCAGAGAGCTCGACCATTTCTCTCTCTTCACATAGTCCAGTGAGGTCATTCACACCAATATGAACTATGACAGAATAATAATGGTACTTGTTGCTGACAGACCTGAGTGCATGCATGATTTGATGGATCCCGGCACCAGACAGGCAGCCGACTGTGACATTCTCCTTGCCCAACCTGGTGAGTGGAACATCTATGTATCTCACTATTGAGTCTTCAATGACAAGAAAAACTTGATTTTTGAGTATTATGGCTTATGGGCTTGGTGGGTGAGACACTGGTGTTGCTATGAGTCACATAGTTGTGGAGACTGTGTTAGCTGTAGCAGACTTGTGTTTTGGAAGTCTCTGGTAAATTTTTCGAGAGAACTTCCACGTATGTGGATTTACGTGTTTGATGGATACTATGTGTATGAGTAGTGGTATCTGTATGGGTAGTGGTACTATGTGAATATGTAGTGGTGGGTGAGTTGACAACCTTCTCCATGTTACTGTTTGGAGTGAGAGAGAGCATGGATTCTAGATTCTTGGTATAAATATATCTCTTGCACTCTTTACTAGACTGTTATTAGTAGAGGGTTGTCTGTGTACATGAGGTAATTGCTACACTGCCTCAAGAGATCCAAGTCAATAACGTTGGCAGGAGAAACAAGGGTAGTTCAACTGTCCATAATGTTTGGTTGAAGACTGTTTTCACTAGGAGTAGCTTTTCAGAAATGATCATGGAGGAACTCGGTGAATGGTCATTTCTGCCTGTGTTTTAAGGGAATATTTGTTGAATTTAACTGTCCGGCTCTGGCACACAATTGCACGGCAGTGCGATGTGCTGTCCGGTGCTGCACGACCCTCAAGCAAGCAGAAACCTGCTCAGATGCAGGGCCTAAATGAGCTGCACCCAGCAGTGTCCATGCAGGAATTAATACTGGAAGGATAGCAGTAGGGAAATTGACAGGGAGGACAGTCTGCCAGATAGCAGAGGTAGAGGACATAAAGAGCAAATCAAGTGGATTCTTGCAGGAAGAGCAGAGTAAAAACGGAGAAGGAGATGGATGCAGCACAGGAAGAAGGAAGCAAGAGCAGACAAGGAGAAATAATGAGAATAATAAAAGTGAGGGGCAAAAGGTTGCCCATTAGAGAGATTTTGGCACTGATAAAGAGATGAAGGAAATGAGACTAAATGTATGAACAGAAAAAACAATTTTGTTAACTGAAGACTCAATTAGAAGTGATTAGGAGTATAAGCAAGCAAAAAAAGGACAGAACAGATTTTAGTAAAGCTAGCCTCAAGGCTTTTAATCAGTCAGACATGATAGGAGGACACTGGTCATCGAAGGAGATGGAGAGATGCATGCTGTGGTGCATGTAGTCACAGGTGACCAGTCAAAGGAGACAGCTGAAGTGGTAGAAAGCAAGGTCAACAAGATAACTGAGGGGTGCCACTGACTCAGTGCGGGGGCTAATGTGGATCTTAATGTAGTCCCAGGGGTTCTTGCCCATGACTGTTTTTGCTGGGGGATGCGGATTTTTTATTTAATGATCTACTCTTTACAGCTTTTGTGCTTCGGCATCATCTTATTTCATATATCTCTGAAAAAAAACATGATGTCTGTATTCCCACTTACTCCACCAACAGCATTGTTATTCAAGGGGAAATTTGACAGGAAATCAGATGCAATGGTTGCAGCAAAATATAATACAAAAACTTTAAATGCTTAGTCTGTTTTGCTTTTATATACTTATAACCACTCAAAAAGTATAATAGAATATCAGCCCTTATTCATAATATACACAGGAACTAGTAACTAGGTAATAATTCTCACTAGCAACTTTTAAATCATGGCTCTACTAAATCAATGAGCTGACAAATAACACACATAAATACATGAAAACATGCTCTGAGGCTCTAAGTAAAAATCTGCAAAAGCAACAGAGACCTCCAAAGCAGACACCCAAGCAACCTCCACACGCCATCACAAACCATGAAACACATACTTCACATAATCTGTGCCACGCAATCACAGCCCTTACGGCAAAATAACATACCCAAAACACTAGTAATAGGTGACTCTATAGTCAGGCACACTGATGTCCCACTAACTAGGCTGGACAAGGAAAAGGTTAAAGTTATCTGCCTGTCGGGTGCCAGGATCGTCCACATAACACAAGCACTCAGGTCACTCCAGAACAAGTACAAATACGGCTCTGTCATTGTCCATGTTGGTGTGAATGACCTGAGACTTACCTCCCTGGACTACATGAAAAGAGACATGGAAGAGCTCTCTGATCACGTAGCCCAGGCTGGTATGACCCTGACCCTGAGTAGCATCCTGCCCTAACCAAGAATGATGCCACAGTATAAAGAAAAAATTATCAATTTCAACAATTGGCTAAGTTTCTGGTGTCATTCAAAAGGGATCCAGTATCTGTCCACCTGGGATGACATTCTCGATAAGCCAAGTTGCTTCACAAGAGATGACTTGCACCTGTCACCCTTAGGCTTTTGAATACTGGCCAAGGCTTTTGCCATCCCCATAGTGCCTTTTTTAGGCAAGGCTCAAAAGACAAACCCACCGCGGTAAATAGCACAAGTAACCAAAAACTGAGGGTAATGCTACTCAACGCCAAAAGTCTAAACCTCAAAATGCATGCACTCGATGCACTCCTCAGTATAGAGAACATTGATATCTGTGCAGTAACAGAAACCTGGTTTAAGGCTCCAGAGTGCACCCCAGCACTACCATACTCATACCATACTTTTCGGCCACAGAACCCGGACCGAAACACAAAAGGTGGGGGTGTATTCATATTCATCAAGGATACCCTCTCCTCCAGGTTAGTGGCACAGCACAATGCCTCAGAGATCATCCATGTGCAACTAACAATGGGCAAAACTGCAATTCAAATTGTAGCTTGCTACAGATCACCCACCATAACCCAGGACCCCCATTCCATGTTTCTGGAGACACTGGAAAATATAAAGGTCCTACCAAATGCCCTAATATTGGGTGATTTCAATTACCCAAACATTAACTGGGGGAGATAGTCAAGTACTAACTCCCTTGCCCAACGCTTCCTAGAATTTATAAACTCGAATGCTCTGGATCAACTGGTCAACACCCCCATCAGAGGTGAAAACATATTGGACCTTGTCATCACCAACATGGGCGACCGGTGTTCTATATCGGAGGTCAAACCTTCGCTGGTTAGATCAGACCATAGACTAATCACTCTGGATATCCACATTCCGCCCCCACCCCCAATCAAGGAAACCAGTGTGAAAAACTTCAAAAGCAAACTTCACGTTACTTAAGACTGAGGTGGAAAGGTTCACAACCCCCATGCTAAAGGACAATGCTGTCCAAGCTGCTGAATCCCTTAGAAAAAAATAAGGTCAGAACAGTGATAAAGCTAAAACTGTAGCCAGGTGCATGAATCCAATAAACACAACTCCAGACAAATGCCAGATACTTTAATAAAACAACAAAGCTTTCGGAATCCTTCTTCAGTGTTAGAATATCTATACTGAATTCTAAAACCTTAAATAGTTAATTAAACAGTCACATGATAACAGCCAGCCTATAAACACAAAAATATACAATAATAATTTAATTACTTTAAAATTGTTTCTATGTATAAAAGTATACATTAAATATACATAATAAAATTCATAAAACCATTCATTATCTTATTTCTTTCTGCTTTTTAACAAATATTGGTTTAATAGTCAGTGCATTATTTAGTCCTGGTTTCATATCAGCTCTGTATGAAACCAAGACTAAATAATGCACTGATTATTAAACCAATATTAGCTAAAAAGCAGAAAGAAGATAATGAATGGTTTTATGAACTTTATTATATATATTTAATATATACTTTTATGCATAGAAACAAATTTAAAGTAATTAAATTATTATTGTATATTTTTGTGTTTATAGGCTGGCTGTAATCATGTGACTGTTTAATTGACTATTTAAGGTTTTAGAATTCAGTATAGGTATTCTAACACTGAAGAAGGATTTGTAATCTGAAAGCTTTGTTGTTTTATTAAAGTATCTGGCATTTGTCTGGAGTTGTATTTGCTGAATCCCTTACAAAGGCACTGTATGAGCACCTGCAAGAATGCATGGATCATGCTATCCCAAGCAAAACCAAGACATACTCCTCCAAGAAAAGGAAACCAGTCTGGTGGACCCCTGCCATAAACAACCTATACAATAGAAGGAGGAAACTAGTGCTAAAAAAGAGTAAAATCCCAAGAAGGAAAGACATTTCTGATCAGTATCAGCAAGAAACTATGATCCGTCATAAAATCATCCAAGGCTAGCTTTGAAAAAAAAGTTGCCAAGGACTCCAAGGATAACCACAAAACATTATTTAGCTATGTCAAGAACCTAAGTGGAAACTCTCAAATCTGCTCTGAGTTAGTGCAGAATGGCACAAAATACACTGAACCGACTGATATTGCCAACATTCTGGCAGACAGGGTTAGTGCAAACTTCACCCCCTCTCTAAAGGGCCCATAACCATACCAGAAGAATGTAGTTCCCCAGCAATCACTGACACACAGGTTAAAACAGCCCTATCCAAAGCCAAAAATTCAGCTTCAATGGGACCAGATGATGTCCCAGGCTGTGTCTTACACGAGCTCCAAAATGAACTTACTCCTCACCTAAAGCCACTGTTCAAACACAACCTCTCTACAGGCTACGCACCCATAGAGTGGCACACAGCAACAGTTATCCTGCTCCACAAAGGTGGAGCCACAAAGGACCCCAGGAACTATCACCCTATAAGCCTGACTAGCCTGGTCTGCAAGGCTATGGAGCGCATCATCATGGAAATCATCAACAGAGACATTGGGAACATTCAAACATTGGACTCTACCCAGTTTGGCTTTGTTAAGGGCAGATCATGCCTCCTAAACCTGGTGGACTTCTTTAAGACAGTTACCAAGGCTTTAGACAAGGGAAAGGAGGTCCACACAGCCTACCTAGACCTTGCAAAGGCTTTTGACACCATTCCCCATTCTGGTATTATAGACAAGCTCACCAGCCTGAACATAAACCCCTACATCACAAAATGGGTTGCCAATTGGCTCATGGATAGAACCCACACGGTGAGAGTTGCAGGCTCTAGGTCTAACTCTAAACCAGTTACAAGTGGCATTCCCCAGGGCTCAGTCCTGGGACCCTTCCTGTTCGGTATATACTTCTCAGAGGTACAGGCAAGCACAGGAGGACTATGGCTGACCAAGTTCGCAGACAACTACAAACTGGGGGCCATAATTGACTCTCCAGCTGATAGAGACATCCTCCAGAAGGGTCTCACTGAGACAGATACCTGGTGTTAAAATCATGGCCTTAAGCTAAATGCCAAAAAGTGCATAGTCATGCCCTTTGGAAAAAACAAAGTACCCACAAACTACCACATATGTGGTAGTCCCTTAAATGCAGAAAATGTAATAAGGGATCTGGGGACCCAAGTAGATAGTAATCTCTCCTCTGATAATCATATTGCCAAAGTGGTTAGAAAATCCTTCTATGTGGCCCACCTAATCACAAAAGGGTTCACATTTAGAACAAAAGAGGTTATTGTGCCCCTCTACTCATCACTCATCAGACCCATCATAGAGTACAGCGCCCCATTTGGGATGTACCTTACAAGACAACTGCAACAGCTGGAAAGACCACAGAAGTACCTCAACAAGAGGATTACTGGCCTCAAACATATGCCCTATGCAGCCCGAATGAAGAAACTCCAGCTGTACTCGGTTGCATACCGCTTACTCAGAGGTGATCTCTGCCTGACATACAAGGTCATGTCCAACCCGGAATCGATGGACATGCTCCACCTAAAAAAACATATCCCCAAGAACCACATGCTCTAGGGATCTAAACCTCACCACAACGATAAATAGGATATGCTGGAAGGATAGACTCCTGTCCCAGAGACTCCCCATGCTTTGGAACAGGATTCCAATCTACATTAGGCAGAGCCTCTCACTAACACTCTTCAAGAGAAACCTTGACAAGTGGATGGGAAACAGAAGATTTACGCCGGGGATCACTGCAGTGGCTCTGCTGGACAGAGGCACAGGGAATTAATGACTCTGCTGGACTGAGGCACAGGGCACTAATCTAAGGGGGAGGCAAAAGCCAAAACATTCTGGCTAGCCTTATAGATGCCCTAGAGCAGATAGCCTAGTACTTACCTATAAACCTATGAACCTATTTACACAGTGATGGTAATATAAGATGAAAACAGATGCACATGTATGCTGATGGCTGAGGAAGTAGCTGGTTGCAGTAGAACGCATTGATGTGATGGATGTTCCCACAGGTGCCTTGCCTCCTTCCATTATTGGCAGCTTATAGTTGGGGAAAATGAAGGTCACACCCTCTGCTTCAACTCTTGATTAAAAGAATGGTAGAGATTGATCACTGCATAGCAGCAATGTCTGCTACTCAGCACTGTTGTGTGAGATTGGTATACAAAACTATCCTGTCCCAAATAAATAAGCAGAAGTTGATAGAGTGCAACAAGTTCCAGGATGAGAATACCACAAAAGGAAAATGTACTAAAATGTACTTCAGGTATGTGGCAAAATGCACCATCCCTTGTAAGGGCAGAGGCATTACCATGGATGCAGAAGACAGTGCAGAACTACTGAAATCAGCTAGGCATCTCCACTTACCCAGGCCAGAGCATGTGGTGGATCATGGCCACCATCAAGAAGCAAGCAAGAACACCACAAGATGTCTCACCCAACATGGTCTAGAAGTGTATAGAGGGTGCAGCGCTGTGGCTGTCCAGCACCTCACCATAAAAATGGCTGACCTAGAGGAGTGGGATGAAGTGTCCAACTGGTTCTCACAAATGCTCCTCACACTTGCAGATATCACATGAGTTTAACTCCATCTGTGGCATGGAGCCTTCATCATGGGCCACACTTTCATGGATGGTGGCAGGAACAATAAATACCTATTACAACTAGTGGCAATGTCTACTGTCTATCATGCAGTCCACTCTGTCTAATGAATGAGATCTTCTCCATAAGGATGTCTGTGTTCAGGCAGCTGTATATGATCAATAGTAGCCTAAAGAGTGGGACTGATACTAGGTATGGCCCTTTACTATACAGCCTAATGTCTTGTAACTCACAAATGGCATAGAATTGTATGTTTACATGCCTGGTGGTCATAACAGAATAATTCATGGTGCTCCTTTTGTCAGCATTCATTCAGCTAGACACTGAAAAGGTTGCCTGTAATGCTGCATTCCCCCAGGCCCATGCACATGGCTGTTTATTTCACCTTGGCAAAATACTCTGATGCCATGTGCAAGTACTGGATCTGAATCTCATATAGTAAGGTTACACAACATTCCAAATGCAGGTCAAAGAGGTGTTGGCACTGACATTTCTGCTGCCTGCAGATATCCCTGTGGCTTTTTATTTCCTATCGGAGCACTGCACCCAGGAGGCCTGTGCTCAGAACTGTTCTAACAGGTATGCCATATACATCTTTCAGATGGCAAAGGTATCCCAGTAATCTTGTCTTCTGGTCTGTAGAAGAGCTGTCCATGGACACACTTCCTCACATTCCATGCAGTACGGAAGGCTGGCGTTGATGGCTAGTACCCTCTGTGGGCCTTCATGTATGGTTTGGTGTTAACTGCTGAGAACAGAATCATTTCAATGTTACACCATACCATGGAGTCTGCCACCATCCTCCAAGCAGCATGACTGGGGTCATGCACAAATAATGGTGGAGAAGGAGACATTTGTTGTGTGCAACTATCTACAAATTTCCCACAACATATTAGAATTTGGGGGGGGTTGCCTCCCCATAACACCAACCATTCCATTCACAGATTGCCCTTGTTATTGTATCGCATGCAATGGTATAGGCTACATAGGTTGCCACCATATCATTGTGCATGTATATTCTTGCTTGCCCTGGTATGTAATAAAGACCACACCATAAACAGCATATCTTTCCATCTATCACAGATTTGTGTAGATAACCACATATCATATGTGTAGTACCTTTCTGCTGTCATCTTGGCTTGCTGAAATTCTCCCCACATGTGATAAAATGAATGGTTTCATCCCAGCCATACCTTGCATCATTGCTCCCTAACACTGTGTCTGTGGGGGTTGTGCCTTGCTCATATAAGTCTTGTTTTGTTGGGGACCAACAGTGTGGTGCTGTATATGTGGACTGTCAGATTGCTTGCCACTGTGGGACTTCATGCAGTTGGAAGTGTGCTAGAGTCTTGCAAAACTGCTTGCATTTGGAACTCTGTGACATCTGTATGTGATTTGCTTATAGCCCTTTGGGATTTATTATCTATACTGGTGTACTGCTGTTTGTAAACTTGCTTTATTTATGGATGTTTTAAACTGTCTGAATGTTTTAAACCTTTCTTTGACAACTTTATTCCATCTAGGATTACATCTAGACCCTGCTGTTAAGTTTATGGCTGTAAGTTCTATTTTATCTGTGGATGTGCTGGCCCCCTGCTGGACTACTTGCATTTGCTGGCTGCATTGCATCTCTGGAAGTGATGGATCCCTGCTAGAGTGCTTGCCATTCTAGACTCTGTATCCTTTCTGCATGTGCTGTAGATCTGCTTCAAATGCACTGCCATGTCCATCTCTGTTGGGGACTTTGTGTGTATGCTGCCATATAAGGGAGCCCTTCAGTTAAACTTACTTTGGGTAGTATTTCTGTCTGCACCGCACTTTTGGTAGATTTCTGCTGTTGCTTATACTATTGGTGTGCCATTTCTGTCAGTCACAGTGTGCGGCTTTCAACTTTCTACTTGGGTTAGGACACTACAGCTGCCTGCTTCCTATTGGGCAGCTTTGGTCATTTCTGTCTTCAGATGTCTCACCAACTACTTTGTGTTTCAGCTGTCTGTCTGCTGTCAACATCAACTAATTGTGGTCTTTCTTTGGAATTGTTTCAGTGGTTTTGCATTTGACCTGCCTCCCAATAAAGTCACAGGTTTGTACTAAACTTATAGCTAAGGAGACATCTCATGGTTTTCAGTATGTTGCACCCTAACAGATGCCTGATTTGTTCAGTGGTGTAACATGTTCATTCTTCTCGGGTTTATTCAAAGTACCATGTAGTAGATTTTTTAAACTAGTTTCTGCTCTCTTTTGTCTCATTTCACTTGCAATAACTTGCAACTCAATGTGCTGGATTATTCATTCAGTATGAATAGCTGAGTGAAATTTTCAATGAGTTTGCTTTCATCAAGCTATAGGGTAATCTTTAAGTCATATCACCACCATATTTAATTCTACAGTGGTAGCATTGTTGCCTCACAGCAAGAGATTCTCCTATTCGATTCACGGCTGGAGTGCCTTCTGTGTGGAGTCTGCATGTCCTTCCCATGGTCGAGTGGCCTCCGAAAGACATGCGTGAATGGGCGTGTACAAGAGCAATAGTTAAAACAATAAATATAAAGATATTTTTTTATGAAACAGATGAAATTTAACCTTAGGTGCGCGGGTTTGCCCATCGCTTGGCTACGGTTAATACAGTTTAAATGGGAGAAGAGAATTAAAAGCAAGATATATGCAAATGAAGCAGTATAGCAATAGTGTAGTGAGCAGAGCATTCTCCTTACGAGCAGTCATTCTTGGTTAAAGTCCCACTGCAGCACATTCCATTTTCCATGTCAAATCACGTTATGACCAATATTTTTAGTTGCATAATCAACTAAATAACATATATTTGTGAACTGGAGTACTGCATTAAATGCAGATGTGAGGTGTCAGTGTCATAATGTTGCAAAGTCCACAGATAATCACATGTGCCCCATACAGTATATGTACACAGGAATCATGGATATAAATGGAAGGTAAAATGTGTAATGAATGATAGCACCATACAGCTTCCAAATCCTCCACCTTCCCAAGAACCATTAGACATTACTGTTTAAATTAGTGCAGTGGTAAGTGGGACTAAACACTGGTAAGCAAGTGTAAGAACTATTAAGCAGTAGTAAGTGGGATTAAGCATATGTAATCACTAGTAAGTGGGTTTAAGCCCTTTTACATGGGGGTAAGCAATGCACACACAGGTTAAGCGATATTGAAGCTAACTCTCTGTAAGCATATTTAACCAGAGGTTAGCATTGCTTACCCTCATGCAAACCTGCTTACAAGTGCTTAAAAAAAACCTCAATCACTCTGTATGCAACAGCTGCTTTTCTGGCCAGAAAAAAAATAAACAGCCTTTGCATGTCTAGAAGCCAGGACCCTGTACACTATAATCACAGTAGTTAACCACTAAGCCAACTCAGCAGTACATAAGATTGAGGTATCACCAAACATATCCTCACTAACGGAAAATCAAACTGAACATGTGAAAGGAATCTGTATACAGTGTTATGTTCTATAACCTACTACATAACATAAATATGTGAACTGGAGTACTGCAGTAAGTTTAGATGTGAGGTGCAATTGTAATAAAATGTTGAAGTCCCCTAATAAACACAAGGACCCCATACAGTGTACATACACATGAATCATGAATGCCAGACACATATATAACATGTAATGAATAATAAATCAATGCCAAAAAGCAAATATAATGCAAATTAAATATTATGCAATGCTAAGCATTGCACAGGCCATCTTAGTAGGTGTAAGCAATGTGTAGGCCAGCTAACTCAATTTTCCCATTGGTATACCCCTTTAAACAATGCCAAACCTAGGTAAGCAGGTTTGCCCATAGCTTAGCCTTTTCAAAACCATCCAATCATGGCAAAGTGCGGGAAATCCGCCCTATTTAAACCCAACAGGCGGGAATACATCTCATAACTGGTTGTAGCTTCCCATTGCAGGCACTATGCCTGGAATGGGAGAGGGTGTGTGCTTTTGGGTGCAGTGCTGGGGCATTCAGGAGTCCAGAGTCATGGCAGTACTCCTTGTCAAAGACCATAAGCAGAGACTGCTGCATGGCCAGTACCAGGGTTCCCAATATAAAGTGGAAGCATGGGACCATCTCGCCCATGATCTCACCAGTGCCACTGGCATACCTCGAACTGGTGAGCAGGTCAGGCATCACTATGCTGACCTGAAGTGGTGAAAGGGAGGTCTCTTGGATTAGTGGATCCAAGAGGCTAGGAGGACAGGAGAGGTCCCAACTGTGTGTAGGTATCACTCCACTACCTGTTTAATAATTGCCAGCTCATGTATATTATGGATAGGTATGGCTAAATATTCTTCTTATGTCCTTCACAGTGGCATGTGAGCAGGCTGCGAACCAGTAGGCCCATGGATATTGCTTGGAGAGGTTGGGATGCGAGGCAGGTTAGTAATGCTCTTGCATGTACTGTCATAAGAAATAAATCTAAAAGTATTAGCAAGTTAATTGCCTGTATAAAACTGGTATTGTTTAAGGCAAGTACTGCATACACCAAAAAATATGGCAGGAAGAGTCTCATATAGGTTGTATGTAAATAAAAGCATAATAGCCTGACAATGAAGGTCTAACTGCTGGACTGCATATGTTTACTCTGGTATCATATGGTAGTATAGATTTGCAATCATTTAAAAGTACTGTTGTATTAAACACTGTTACCCACACTGTGCAACATAAATAAAATGTGTAGGAATGTCTGTATATGGCTGGTGTAATCCCCAGAGGTCATATAGTACAACTGAGAGAGACATAGACAGAAAACAGTGAAAAGACAGACAACAAAATCCAAATAGCACATGCAACTAAGATGTGAACTGTTGCATTTTTAGCACACACAGCCATGGTTCGAATCCCAGGAATGGAAGTAGGCTGCATACAGAATCATAATCCACAACTGTACATATATGTCTACAATGTCCACTATATCGGCCAATATATGTTGCCTGTCACCCTGTCCCCCTGGGAAATCAGTGGGATGATTCCAGATGTTTAGGCAGTGAACAGGAAATACAAATGATTGTCACACATCTATAAGAACAAACCTGTCACACTAGCAACTCCCCAAAATGTTATGAGAGTAATAAGTCAAGTATGCCCCATCTACACCCCCATGTTGTCAAGCTGTGACTAGAGTGTGTACAATAACAGAGTGAGATGTATGTGCATAACGGCCGCATGTTGTGACTAGAGGGTCAGCCTGGCTCTCCAACTCAGCCCCCAGCACAGCCACCTTTGGGGCTGTGAAGGTGTAGTGGTGACTGCCCATGCACTGGGACCTCAGTCCCACTGTTTCCACTGGATTCTGGTACTTTGTGTGGCAACATTCAGGGAGTGCCAACAAACATTGATCACACAGGTCTGTCAGATACAAACACTGTGCCTAGAAATAAAAGATTGATATCCTGTACTGGCACTGTTTACTTTGGTATTGTATGGCGTTGTGAGTGCTGCAGTTGCTCTGAATAATAAGGTATCACTCATCACTGTCACCCACACTGTGCTACATAATATAACTGTCTACAAAATCCTGTATAAGAGTGTCGTAAGTCACTAACGGCTGAAGAGGCCAATAGTCTACATATGTCCTGGTTCACCAGTATGTGGTCAAGACATGGCCAGAGTCTGTGCAAAAAGAGATAGACAGGTATGTGCATAACATCAACCTGGAATCTGGGAGTATGTGTAGAAACAGTTAGTGTTAACAAACAATTCCTCCACAGGTATACCAGGTAAGAGGTGTATACTTCAGGTAAAACCAGTTAATGTATATAGTTGTTGACAGCCATACCACTGTCCAAACTAAGACAATAAGGTAGTGTACTAATACTTGTAAGGTACAGATAACAGCACTGACTAGGAAAGTAATGCGAACTACAGGAATATACTGTTGTTAATTGAAATATTTCTCTCCTCTCCACCATAACTGCAACAATAAACTAAACACCCAACTCAACTGGTACGTGATGATTTAACTGTAATGTTGGGACATATTTCCTATTGTTTGATAATTATTTAAATCTGTTTCTATGCATTTGCTATGTTGAAATACTCCAACATTGGTGGCATGGTGCCATCAATGTACCTGCATGCTGTTGTGATTACCACTGTGGTCCCATATATGCATGTGTTCTGATTGCTATGCAACTGTTCCATATCTGGTGCCTAGATTAATGGGAATATCTATGCATGCTGTTATACCTAATCCTGGAATGTGTTGACTATTACTAACCCACATCTGGGGCCCAAACCAGGACCTCCTCATCCATTGGTCTTGCACTACCTTCAGTTGGAACTGCATCAGGGGATGGGGCTCAACCCCCCCCCCCCGGGAGCAGGCATGGACAGGAACCTGTCACCCATTGCCAGGTTTGAGTCATGGTCCGGGAGTTTGGATATCTGCTGCACCAGCTCAAGGGCCGCATGTTGTGACTAGAGGGTCAGCCTGGCTCTCCAACTCAGCCCCCAGCACAGCCACCTTCGGGGCTGTGAAGGTGTAGTGGTGACTGCCCATGCATTGGGACCTCAGTCCCACTGTTTCCACTAGGGGGCTCATGGGCTTCTGATTTCTCAACACCCCTCCCCATCAAGGTGTTTACCCCCACATGTATCATATACTACCCCTGTATGTGTCGTGTTTGTCTTGTCTGTTAGCCTACCCAACCTACCTCTGCAAATATACCTACTATCCCTCCCTAACATCCCACTCTCACCTGAAAAAAAAGGGCAATATGTTCCCCCCAAAAAAATCTTGCCCCATACATAGCTATCCAATTTGCACACATGTCCACTTGACACATGTAATCTGGTCTAATTGGCATCACAACATATTATTGTTGTCCTCCCCCCTCTCTCAGAGGTTGGAGTTTCCAAATTTACCTCCAAATTCAGTGTATATGCACAGCTGTTGCTGTAGAAGAAATGGGCAGCTATGGTCCTTTCCTACACCCTTCCTGCAAATCCTTAGCTATTTTCCCTATTGTCTTTCCCTCTTTGTGTCCCTTTTTCACCACTTTCCAATCAACCCTTTTTTCTTTCCTTTTAAAGAAATTAGCATGCGGGTAAGTGGGAGTAAGCACTTTTAAGCAGCAGTAAGCGGGTTTAAGCTTGTTTGCAGGGGGGGGGGGTAAGCAATGCCTACACAGGTTAAGCAATTTAGAAGTTAACGGAGTATAAGAAACTGTAACCAGAAATTAGCAGTGCTTACCTATGCGCAAACCCACTTACAACTGCTTAAAAGTGCCTTAATCACTCTGTATCCAATAGCCCTTGTTCTGCCCAGCAACAAAATAAACAGCCTCTGCAAATCTTGAACCCAGGACCCTGCACACCATAGCCAATGTCATTTACCACTAAGCCATGTAAAATAGACATAACACTGATGTTTTCACAAACATATCATCCAGCACAGTCATTCAACAGTACAGGAAATGTATTTAAACATGTAGATGCATGTGTGTGTATATATATTTATATCTAAAATATATATTTATTTTATTTATTTATTTATTTACATTTGTTGACCAGGAGTGTCTGACTGGATGTAGGTCCATTTTCAGTGGTGGCCCGGGAAGAAAAGCTCCACAGTTAAAATAAACAGACAGTAGTTACATTGGATTACATAGTGATTAACAATTTAACATAGCAATTACTTAAAACATATTTACAGATGAAGAACATAGTACATCAGTAGACAACTAGAATCTTTATCTGTGAAGTACATAACAGACATTAACAAATGTTACAATAAGAAGTTCCTGCTGTATAATAAGTATAGATAAATAAGTACAGATAAATAAGTATAATAGATGTATATTATATCTATTTATATCTACCATACAGGAAAGGTAACGGGACCATGCCCACATGATATAGGGATTTATAGTAGTGGGTTGATATGACAGTGGTAATTGGAAGTACTACACAGCATGCTGCATGCAGGTAGCAAGTGGAGGACACTGATTGGTGCAGAGGCCATCACCTGATCATGTGCATCAGCTACAAAATCCATGCTGCAATCTATTCAAAGCAGCTCAATCCATTTACTGGAGAGAGACTGAGATAGATAGATAGCGAGAGAGAGAGAGAGAGAGAGAGAGAGAGAGAGAGAGAGAGAGAGAGAGAGAGAGAGAAAGAGTGAATGGCAAAAGAAAAAAAAAAACACAGCAAAAATAAAAAAAAATCCATCCAGCAAACCATCCAGAAGAGACATCATTCAACAAACAGGTATGTGAAGTATATATGCATGTAATTGACTGTAGTACTTGGTCCATAATAATGGGATAGATGATGTGGAATGATTTATATGTGCCATCAGGTGTTATTATAATGATGTTCAGCTGAACAACTGCTAAGGACCATAGAGTCTGTCCCTGTGGGTAGTAGGCCATACCCGTCAACTGTGCAGAGCAGTACTGACTGATAAGATGAAAGCCACCATAGTGTGTGTTGTGTAATGGGAAGCATGTATATTACTGTGGGCGATAGCTGGTGGTGGAAGTGATGCCATAATGATGGACACGTGGGTTGCACAGTCCACCACTTGCAGGATACTCAGGTTTACCTGTATTGTAGCGTGTGCAACATGGATGGGTATGTCACATGTGAACTCCTTGTTGGGACCACATTGCCCTTGTCTGTGAAGTAGGGAATGGGAATATGGGGAAGTATGGCAGGTATAGTTGTGGAGGTGGTCCAGGTTGGTAGATTTAGAGGACAGCCTACAAGGGTGGTATGTGACACATGTGGTGGGTAAACACCCTAGATGGTGAGTGTGGTCTGTGATGTGGAAGCCCCATGGGCCCCAATATGGACACAATAGGAACAAGCCTCCCACCCACTGCTACCCACAACAACATTCCACGTCCCAAAGTTGCCTGGCCTGGAGGTTGAGCTGGAGGAACATGTGGACCCTGTGAATGTGTACTGGGTGCCTCAAGGTGATGTAGCACATCCCACATCTGTCTGTGGAGCCCGCTATGGAACAAACCCTGGACCTGACCTTGAGGGACAAGGTCATGTCTGTGTGTGCCCCTGGGAGGGGACAACATCCTCTGAGGTGGTTCCACCTGAAGGTAGTGCTGGACAGTACATGAGGAGGCCCCAGGGTGGGTCCCACATGTGATATGGCCTGGTAACATGGGCAGATGAGTTTGGAGAGGTGGTTCTGATAGCAAATATTCCCTAAACATGCTATTGTGTCACTGTTATAGAACATATGTGGGTAGTAATAGTCTACACAATCCCAGAACATGTCCAGCAGCATGCATAGATATCCCCAATAACACAGAATGTCAGATATGCAGCAATCACATAGCAAGCATACCACAGGCATATATGGAACCATAGTGACCTTGACAATGGCATACAAGTGAATAGTCTGTAACAGGCCAACAATGATAGTGCCCACACAGGGAACATGGCTGCAAACATATAGCACAAAGTGTGGCACAATACAATATCTGTCCCACTGGTATATAAGCTGTAGCCATAGCTATTGAGTTGTGTGTAAAGTTTGTTGTTGCTGGTATGGTGGGGGGGGCAACAGAGATGTGTATTAAGAACTGTGGTAACCTTGCTGTATGAGTTGCTCAGACCTGTTTCCATCTTTATGTCTTTCAGGCAAGATGTCACGTGGATGGCTCCCTGCTTACTCAGCTGCTGAGAATGAAATAGTGCTAAACTACCTAATCCAGCACTACCCTGTCTGGTTTGGCTGGGCCACCCAGGAGCAGCAGGAGCAGATTGTCCTGTGGAACAACCTAGATCACAGGGTCAATGATGCTGGACTGCACAACTGCAGTTATGAGCAAGTCTGGCATTATTGTTCTGACCTGCTTTGCAATGCCCTTTGACATGCTGCTGCAGTCCGCAGGGATCACCTCGCAACAGGGGGGGCATGCCATCCATCCCCCCAACACGTGTTGAGGAGCTCCTCACCAGCCTTGTGGCACCTGCCTGTCTGCACAGCCAACAACTGCCGGACACCATTGTGGAGGTGGCTGCTACCCACACACCGGCTGAGGAGCGTGCAGGAAAGGCCACAGGGCACATCAGTAGACCACTGTTGCATATGCATCTGCATCTGTACAGGTAGATCATGCATATGTGGCATATCAGAGATATAGTTTGTTGCTGCATAGTAGTAATAAACAGATGGGCATACATGGTAGTATTGTGGACATGTACTGTTGATGTACTGTAATGCTACACCCACCCTGTAGCAATGCCACAGGTGTGGCCACTGTCTTAATATCTCTCACCCTCTTATGTAGGTCCCTCAGGTATACCACCAAGACAGCAGCCTGTAGCTGGTGAGTATGGTTTATGTTAATGTTTGCCAATACACCAGGCATGTAAAGGCTATGGTATATTCCGTGCACACATTTAACACACCTATCCAAAATGCATGCTGTACATGTGCACCTATTGTTGCTGTTAAATGCATGGCATTACAGTGGTGACCATGATGGGGTTGGAAGGGTATGTCAGACACCTGCAAGATAACTAACATCTTGTCATTGCAGAATGTGTCCACAGGGAGTAACATAATGGTGGGAGACATGGCCTAAAGTATGGACATGTGTGAAACATCACCCGTACACAGTGCAACAACAGTGTATATACCAGTAGTACAGTGGCAATTGTTACAGAGTTACACTATTGCATAATGTATTACTGTGGTCCACATTATCAGCTGGGACTAGGCTGTAACACGTGGTGTTCAGTGTATGGGACACTGCAAACTGACACACATGTGTAGGCCTTAATTATCAAGCATCTGCAAACAGGCTGAAGGTGGGGAGGGGTGTCAGCATGACACACCAGTGCACTGCAGCAGGGATCCTAAGGATGCTAATAATGGCCATATCTGCACACAGTCAGGTTCAGGAACTGTGGAAGATATAACCCTACCCCCACAGCAATAGTGACAGCAGTGTGTGAACACCAAGGGATGTGCACATGAGTAGACCTTGCAATCATGCAGATTTGAGGGACATGTGTAGGGCAGACTGAACATACACTGCCAAATGCAGATGGTCCATGCTAGTATACCCCTGCCAGGAGTAGTGACTGCTGTAATACACATAACAATAGGTGCAACAACCCGTGATGATAACGGTGTGCACACATGGAGTGTATGCATCACGGTCAGCATCCGTACACCTAACACATTCTGTAGACAATGCATGTGAATGTACAGGACATATGTCACATAACAGGCTCATGTACTGTTAATATATGCAGTGACGTGGTCCAATGGCAGATCAAGGAAGGGTGCACATTTCAATAAGGGTGTGTACACTCCCCATAGCCATGGTATGCTCTGACGGTTGTCATTGTAATAGTATTGGATTGGTTATACATGGTCTGCTGATGTTGAGATCTGTAAACCAGACATCAGGCATTCACAAATGACATCTGTCCACATGTCATCCCAGGTATGTGTTGCTGAAAAACATAGGGGCTCTGAGCATTAGAGCTGACATAACTGACACAGTACTACATATTCAGCAATGCGTTGTACACCTGTGAGGTTTGGTGCACAGAACATGGCAGGGTGCAGAACAGGTGCACAGCAATACTGTGTACATGGGTGCAGTGGTATCCAGGGGAAGGGGCATCACCTACTAACACAACACATGCATCACACACATGTATACTGTTGCTAGCATGGATTGACTTTAGCTGCACTGAATGCTGTTGTGTACCATATGTTCTGCATGCTGACAGATGGGTAATAGGAGGACTGTGTGTACTATCATTGTGCAACCTCACCTATATGTGTGTGTGTGTGTGTTGTGTGTCGGTGGGTGGTTATTTTGTCTGTAGGGTCACTCTGGTGAAGTGGAAGGAGGTTGATGCATGTAGGATGCATGTGTGCATGTGTGTGTTTGTGTGGGTGTCCATGTATGCACATGTGTAATTGTAAGGTTGTTCATACAGCAGTACTTCCCTTTGGGATCGTGCAGTACATAGACATGTACTGACAGATGACACACCAGGAATACTTGTCATGTATGTAATCACAGGATAGCTGATAGTATAATAATGTCTGTAGCATGGAACATGCATTGGGAGGGAAGGTAGACACCAGGTATACCCTTAATATCTCATTCAGCAGAGAGGTGACTGACAATCCATGTATGCAACACTACAGATGCATTGGGGAATTACTAGACAACACCAGGGAGTGTATACATATATTATAGTTGTCACATGATAAGTTGATTGAGCAGCATATCTGGCATGTACTGAGCAATACTTACACATGACACTCCAGTACATAATATTATGGGTGACCACAGTAGCCCCTCACATATAGGGGCCATGCTCATGATGTCCAGATGTACACAGGATGAGCAATGAATGACAGCAGTGAGGCCATGTAAGACCACTCCACTCAGGTCAGGGAGGTAATGGAGTAGCAGGTCTTGTATTGTGATCACTTGTCTAGGCATTTAGAGGAATGAAATGTTAATGAATGGTATTAATGAATGTATGTTACCAAGTGTGATGCAGGATGGAGAACACATGGAAATAAACATGGGACTGTCTGTAAAGTCACGGACCGGTAGGTATTACGGTGGTGTTTGTGTGTGCGTGTGTGTGTGTGTGTGTGTGTGTGAGTGTGTGTGTGTGCGTGTGTGTGTGTGTGTGTGTGTGTGTGTGTCTGTACTGTTATGCAATTCTGTACAGGTCTTAAAGTGCATTTCTTGTTTTCCCCCACAGGTGGCGAGGTAGGTCAGGATCCTTCCTGCATGCAGTCTGATGTTGGTGTCTATACAGACACCGAAGATAATGATAGTACTGTTGAGGCACAGGTGAAGTTGTCAGGGGCTGTAACAGCACCATCATTTCACATCCCCCTTTTAGCCACCCCAACCCCGCACACATTTTCAGTGCCTATACATACCCCATCACCAGTGGCCATAGTGGAGGGACAGCTGACGTTTAGTGCCAGTGCACAGGAGAGTGTGGTAACCATGCCCACTCTGTCTGATCACAGCAGGCATTGCCAGATGTCCGGCAGGACACCACATAGGCAGATGTCCAGGGTGCTCATGGTAGGGCCACTGGTCATCATGACCCTGGCAGACACACCACAACTGGTACCACCAGGTGCATGTTTCAGGCTGTCATGGCATCGCAGGCACATATGGAGCATTGCACCAGAAAGAGCCTGAGGCTGCAGAGGCCTGCTCCCACATCTGCAAGCAACAACTTCCATGAACTGTCTGGTGCCATCCGTGCAAATACCGAGCTCATGGATAGATGGTCAGGTGAGATGATGGCCCTCATCGACTGTGGTTTGTTTATGTTTGAACATGTGGTGGGAGTGTGATGATGGCCGCGTGGACATAGGCCAGCAACACAAACATCTGGCAGTCAACGTGGATGTGCTAGGCCACGAAGGAGCTCCCATAGTGGCAGTACCAGCCCCAGCACTGTGGGGGGATGCTGTCCACACCACACCAGAGCAGACCATAAGCACGTGGTCCTGGCCAGGCCCAGGAGGGTCCTGGTTCCAGTGGACATCTGTCATCATCAGGGGAGAGTAGCACATCAAGGCCTATACCTGGATGTGCGCATGGAAACCCTGGCAGCTACAGTCCACATGTCCATGGCCAAAGAAAAAGTGAACTACACACCCTGTCAGTTATGGTCTTCAGCTGCCCATAAACACCTGTATCATGGCAGAACTGTGTGCATGCATACCCACACACTATACGGACACACCTAGGGCAATCCCATACCTACACACACCACATCACCATGCCCAGTTCACCTCATTATACCCCTCACCCACACACATGGTGTCAAATGTATGGCCCACCCTCAGCCTCTGGCAAACCAACAACACACCCTGTGCATATGAAGATACCTGTGCCACATCCCTGTCATCCATAACATCGATGCAGGGACAGGCTAATATGGTTCTGATGCACACAGTGACTGTACTACAATGTACCAAAGTACTGCAGTGTAACATGTTGTGAGGAGTAAAGTTTAATGCATACATGTCAGGTAGTGTAGCTGTCCAGCAATGATGCAGTATAGCTGTTAGTAACACTGGTTGATTGTGGTCTCCATAATGTTATCCATTTGTGTTGTGGGTGTACATGTGTCAGCAGGAGGATGGTCTGCAGTTATATTCCACAAGGGGTATGGCACTGTGGTGACACCATGGCTGTGACATATTTGGGGTACAGTTGAACACATGTCACAGGTTTATATAACAGTTATTGCTTGTGCCACATGGACAGGTGACCTGCTGGGACATGTATAATCTGCAACCTGATGTAGACCCATCCACATACATGCACACTCTTACTTGGCAACACTGGGCTAGACCCCATACCTAGGTATGTAATGCTAGTGAAGTGCGTGGCTTTCATTGGACACACCACACAGCATTTAGGGTGAGGTGTGTTCCAGGTTACATGTTACATGCAGAACATCCCCAGACATGTACAGTATGCTAATGGGGGATGTAATGGGTGTATATTGACAATACATCATGTGACATACCTTCATATGCACATTAACAGACACATAATAGGCAGACACATGTCTGAGAGACCTGGGCCTATTGCTGCTATCTAACTTGACCATGTGTCCAATGTGTTACAGGTAGGCTGCACACAGCACATGCATAACTGGACTGGATTGTGGTATCAGTAACCTGTATGGTTGATGGTGACATGGTCACCATAAAGTGGTACATGGGACATATGCCGGGTGTACCTTGGTGTAATGACAGTGTACACTGCACCCACATCCCCAGTGGATATTGTACTCCCTGAAACTCATGATGACACTCTGACATACCCACCATCACACATTGCCCACGACTGCGATACAACCCATTGTATATCCCAACAGTGGTACTACAGGGATATGCATCTAATGCACATGCCACAGGCATAGTAGGGTGTTGCATTGTCATGCCTCACCTATGGGCAGCAACAACACTATCTGTACTACTGTGTGGAAATGGGTATTGTAGTAGGAGTATGTAGCTTTGGAATGCTGCACCCTACAGATATATGGACATGCACACATACACATACTTGCCAGAACTCAATGGGTATCCCATGCCTATCGACCCATTTGTACAACACTGTTGTGCTGGTAGAGCAAGGCTCGTGTACCCAGTAGGGAGAGGAGCATAACAGGGTACATGTAATGTCCAATTCAGCAGCAGCCATAACTGACTATGGCAATGGGTGTTGTGGTGGTTGTGAAGGCCCTCATGGAATTTCCAAGTACAGGTGTGCAAACACACAGACACTGCTATCCTCAGTAATGCACATGTACACATGTGTCAGCACTGGGGTGCATTGCTGCAGGTGGTCATAGCTGTGTTATATAGCTATTGTCCATGGAGAGATGGGTTGTGTAGGGGATGTGTGTACAGTGGTATCCTGCCACCTGCCATGTGGCAGCAGGCAATCTATCGACAGACACCACTGTGGTGACCCTCAGGGTGAGAGTGACATGCATCAACCAATCCTCTGGGTGCCTCCTGCACATGGCCACTGAGGTGCTTAAGTTGACATATATGCAACATGTATTACAACACATGGTTAGTGTCTGTGATGGAGACCTGAACCCAAGCATGTTCTGTTGACTGTGGTAGTGTAGTGGAGATACCGTGGCATGTGGTGCATACAGGGTGTTGCCTCCTATATGTACCAGTTCTTACACAGCTGGACGGACATGTCAGTATCAATCAAGCATAGGTTGCCTGTACATATCCCAGCTGGATACCTGCCATTTGCACATCTGTACAGAGACTGACAGTCATCAGCTTGGCAAGTAGCTATGCAGTAGGATGAATGTGTTGACAGATAGACGTTTGACAGCAATATGTATGCCATAACTACATGCTGGAAGCCCTTACTAACATGTGCTTAACAGATGGTAGTCTACAGTTACATTCCAATAATCGGATCATTATCCAGTAGGCGATATATACTGTGACACAGCTCACACACCAGGGACACAATAGGGAAGCCTCAGAGTCCAGCTATGCCTGCAGGTGTGCCTGTTGTCAGTACTACATTTAGCACTGTACTCTTGCCTGGGAAAGCACTGTCAACAGTAGTACCACCATGATACAGTGCATGCCAGTGTGACAGCACGTAACCTGGGCTACTACCCCTGTATGTAACACATTATCATGGATAACAGTGCTATACAGGCCTCATATACTTATGTGTCCCAGACATGACACTCACACCTCTTGCTACTGTAATGACAGCACATAGGCACATGTATTGTACATAACATTGCATACACTTATTACAGATGTCATTACCCTGCTGTTCTCGGACTGGGTGGTGAGAACTGTTTATCAGGGCTAAGCCATGCTTAGCAGGTATCAACATTGCTCCAATATAAAAGTTAAGCTGATTTGCGCACTGATGAACGAAGACTATATTGTGTAAGTGCCCGTACGTTTACCTGTAGCTTAGCGCCACTTAGCTTCGTGCAAACCCATACAAGTGCACTTAAAGCTGCTCAAAACTGCCTTAACCACTCTGTATCCGACAACCCTTGTTCTGCCCAGCAACAAAATGAACAGACCTTGCAGGTCCTGAACCCAGGACCGAGTGCACTATAGTCACAACAATTAACCACTACGCCATGACCACTATGAAGACAGCTGTTGTTTTTCCAATATATCTGTCAATACACATATTAATATTGAACAATTGCCTTTACTTCCACAATTGTGTAGTACTTGTTATTAATATGACTGTTGCATCACATATGTTGTTTTATCATAATGTACACATATCAAGATACATACGGTATGATACATCTGGGAAGGTATACACAACCGTGATGTTTACACATGGCAGGAATATAGATATATGCATATACATATGTTGATATATGTCTACATGTACATACACATGTATATTCATACATATATCTGTATACACATCTGTATAATGTATCATATATATGGCCATGTGTAGATCACTTTGTATATACATATATATATATATATATATATATATATGTGTGTGTGTGTGTGTGTGTGTGTGTGTGTGTGTGTGTATACATATATATGTGTATATATATATATATATATATATATATATATATATATATATATATATATATATTTATATATATCTATATATATATATATATATATATATATATATATATATATATATATATATATATATATATAGCTATATATGTATGTATGCACATGCTATGTATACAGATATGCCTATTTATGTAGATATATATGTAGATCCTGCCTCCACCCCCCATTAAGGAAACCATGGTAAAACATTTCTTCAAAGCCAACTTCATGCGTCTTAAGACAGAAGTGGTGAACTTCATGACACCCATGCAGATGGACAATACAGTTACGACTACTGAATCCTACACAATTGCACTTTATAAGCACTTACATGAGTGCATGGATCGGGCTATCCCAACAGAACCAAAACACTATCCTCCAAAAAAAGGAAGCCAATCTGGTGGTCCCCTGCCATAAACAAACTGTACAACAGAAGGAAGAAACTCTTGCAAAAGAGAGTAAAATCCCACGAGTGGAGGAGCTCCCTGGTCAACCTCAGTAAGAATCTGCGATCCCTGATAAAATCTTCCAAAGCTAGTTATGAAAACAAAATTGCCACTGATTCTAAAGACAACCACAAAGCATTCTATAGCTATGTCAAGAATCTCAATGGCAACACTCGGATCTGCTCTGAGTTACAGCACAATGCCACTAAACATACAGACCCAACTGATATTGCCAACATCCTGGCAGATAGGTTCAGTGCTAACTTTACCCCCCTCTCACCCCCTAAAGAGCCCATCTCTACACCAGAAGAATGCAAAGTTCCTGTAATCATGGCTCCACAGGTAAAAACACACTCTCCAAAGCCAAGAACACAGCATCCATGGGACAAGACAGCATCCCAGGCTGTGTTTTAACGAACTACAGAATGAACTGGCACTCCACCTAAGTACCATGTTCAATTATAGCCTCACCTCAGGCTTTGTGCCTGCTGAATGGTGCACAGCAATGGTTATCCCACTCCACAAGGGGGCAGCCACCATGAACCCCGGGAACTACCGCCCCATTAGCCTGACGAGCCTGGTCTGCAAGGCCATGGAACGTATCATCATGGAACTTATAAACAAAGACAGTGGTAATCTCCAAACTCTGGACCCCACCCAGTTCGGGTTTGTAAAAGGCAGATCATGTCTCCTAAACCTGATAAACTTCTTTGAAGCAGTCACCAAAGCCGTAGACAAGGGTAAGGTGGTTCACACAGCCTATCTAGATCTTGCCAAGGCTTTTGACACCATCCCCCACTCTGGAATTATAGATAAACTCACTAAACTAGATATAAATCCCTATGTCACAAGATGGGTTGCCAACTGGCTCACTGACAGAACCCACACTATGAAAGTTGCAGACTCCAAATTCGACTTCAGACCAGTGACAAGTGGAGTACCACAGATTTCAGTCCTGGGTCCTCTCCTGTTTGGTATCTACTTCTCTGAAGTACAGGCTAACACAGAAGGTCTTTGGCTAATGAAGTTCACAGATGACTGCAAATTAGGAGCCATAATCAAAACTCCTAAAGATGTGGACATCCTACAAAAGGGCTTCACTGAGACAGATGCCTGGTGTCAAAGCCATGGCCTCAAGCTCAATGCCAAAAAGTGCATTGTCATCCCCTTTGGTAAAAACTCTGCACCCATGAACTACAACATAGGCGGTAGTATACTTAACACCGAAAGTGTGATAAGAGACCTTGGGACACAGGTGGACAGTAGTCTCTCCTTTGATAATCACATCACCACAGTAGTCAGGAAATCCTTCTACATGGCATACCTCATCACAAAAGGTTTCTCATCCAGAAAAAAAAATGTCATTGTTCCCCTCTACTCATCACTCATTAGACCCATTATAGAGTACAACGCCCCTTTTGGTATGTACCTCACAAGACATCTACAACAACTGGACAGGCAGCAGAAATACCTCACAAAGAGGATTACTGGCCTCAAACAGATGCCCTACGCAGACCGTCTCAAAAAACTCCAGCTTTAATCCGTCGCATATCGCCTACTCAGAGGTGATCTCTGCCTAACATACAAAGCTATGTCAAATCCAGAGCTGTTGGACATGCTCCACTTAAAGAAATCCCAATCCCTCTGAGCTACATGCTCTAGGGACTTAAACCTTGTCACCTCAATAAACAAAACATGCCGGAGGGATAGATTCCTGTACCAGAGACTTCCCACACTCTGGAATAATCTACCTATCTATATCAAACAAAGCTCCTCATTAATAAAAATCTTGATGATTGGATGGGAAATAGGAACTTCACCCCGGGGATCACCTCTGTGGCTCTGCTCGACAGTGGCGCAGGAAAATAATTTTCTTGGGTGGCAAAAGCCAGGGTACCTTTTTTGGCTAGGCTTGTATAGGCCCCAGGGCCAATAGCCTAGTACCTACCTATGAACCTATTAACCTATATCTATAACTATATATGCATACATATTTATTTTGACATACCTATCACTGTCAATATATACATAGATATCCATAAGTATATGTTCATATGTATCTTTATCTGTATATGTGTAGACATGTATTGCTGTGTATATGTATATATTTGAGTGTATATATGTATATGTATATATATATATATATATATATATATATATATATATATATATATATATATATATATATATATATATCCATCTATGTATGTCAATATGTATATGTGTATATATCTGTATAGACATATGGATAATTATATGTACATATATGTTCACCATATGTCCAGAACATGAAGTGGAGTCCTACCTCAGACCCAATAGTCCCATCCTCTTAGCGCAAGAGGATGTCAGGTTGTATTTCAGGTATATATGTAGACTGTTGCTACTGTAATAGGGGTTGTCTTAACAGACATGTTGTGTGTGGGAGGTCACATCTGCTTTTAACATGTGCTCCATTGGCTACTGACAGATATTCTAAGGACATCATAGTACAGTACCACTGCTAGCACAGTAATGATCCTGTGGACTACAGCAGGGATATGGTCAATAAATGTGGACAGATGACACACTCTGATCAGTCTAGGGGTATATACAGAACCCCTTAGTGCAAGACATGTGAACCAAGCCTGACAATGTGGATGTTAACAGCCATGTGGATGGGTATATCACGTAAATACTGGAATACATATGCCCACATAGTTTATGCATTCACACACTCCTGTCATTCCTGACACATAATAACCGCTGGTGAAGAGGCCACATGGCCATATACTACCCACTAATTAGTGACATACATCTGTACAGCATCCCACTGCTTTGTCAGATATACATGACAGTTATGATGGCCTGGCAGCAGTACATCTGGCAAATATCTTGACATAACATCACACTGGGTAAGTCCACTAAGCTGCTAGGCATGTAACAAAGCACTGTGCAAACTACAGGCAGACTGCCACAACACTGGCCTACATTTTGTATGGGGGAATACACATGTACCTGCAAATATAGCAGGCTCTACAGGCATGTCACAGTGCAGAGTAACAGACAACTGTGTGAAAATGCATACCCACAACCAATGTGAACACAACCACAGCCACATATGGTAAGCTAGCTTAATATTACAGTCTATGGACTGTTGATCAACACCATCCTCATATGTGCCACTTACTCACTAACCCTACATATACTGGGCCACTAAACAGTGTGGTCTGATGCCTGTCTGTGGTATGGGACATGTGTGTGTTTGGCCCTACATACATGTAAGCCAATAGGGTACCATAAACTGGAGCAGCATGTAACATCAGATAGAACAGGACCATAAACAATGACATCTACCACAGTCTGTACACAGGCCAAGGTACTTATTTGTAATACACACACTGTCGACAATCACCATAAATACACAGACCTCAGTACTGTCCACACAACTACAGAATGCCCAGGTTATGTCCTCAGATATAACCCCTACTATACGTAGCATGTGTAGCAGTCTGATATCTCACTGGCTTGTTATCAGATATGATGTCAATAAATAATGGTGTACAGAACATATGCACCTCTTACTGCATGACATATGTACAAAGGTTGACAGAGTTGTGGCTGGAGGCACAAACACAGGGCCAATATTGAGATGTTGATGTGATAACCTCATACATTTGCTGTTGTAACAGGGTTTGTTGTGACATATGTCCTATCAGGGATATGAAGTCAGTAACTCTCATGGTTATCACCATGTACTGACTGCAATCCTCACACTATGCTTCTGCAGTTCTCGGATAGGTGTTCTGTGAGTAACACAAGAAACAAAAGGCACCACACACTGCCCAGTCTGCAGATGACCATACACATGGGGGTTTCCTCAAAAACATAGCACTGTCATGACAGGTATTAAAACATGTAGACCAGCCATATCCATACACACATTGTTAAACCGACATTACTCCAAATGCAGAATAGCAACACTTACATTCTGTAGTCATGTCAGGCACATCCCCCTCCTCTGTGTTGGCCTGTTTCCACAGGGTATGTTGTTAGAGGTAAATCCCAAATCCATCTGTGATACTGTTTGCCAAACACCCGATATAGGTCCTGCTCACAGTGAATGAAAAGGCCCAATACCAACATGATGTTCCTAGATATTGGAGTTTGTTTCCATGTGATTGGCTATGGGAATGTTACCACAGCTGTTCCACATGCAATCAGCTAGAGGAGGGCTACAATTCATGCAGAGTCCATCAGTTGATCATGAGCATCACTTACAAAACACAAGCAGCTGCCTAAGCAAAGCAAGTGTAGTTCTCCACATCCACCAGAGAGGGAGTGAGAGAGACAGACAGAGACAAAGTAAGTCATGGAGGGGGTGGGAGAGTAAAACCTAAGCATATTTGTGTCACATGACTACCAGTACAGTGTTTCAAACCCCTTACTGACTATGTATTGCTATCACATGTCTATGCAATTATTGCATGTGCCACATAGCTTAGATGTTGAGAAGCTATCCAAACATATATGTGATGGTAAGTGACATCTGCAACAGTGATATGGTAGGTGTAGTACACATGCATGTCCACATGAACAGGTGTAAGCATCAACATAGTCACACCCCCTCAGGGACACACACACACATTGACACACTTGGCAGGGTCAGCAATACACTTCCTAACTAGTTAGTTTGCCACAATACAGTAATGTGCAGGTATCACATGCATCACAGGGGTTATCCAGAGGTTATATGGACAAAGGGTATGTGAAGGTGTCTGACATCAGACAGCATGCTTCAGTATACCAATGGGAGTTGTAGTGAGTGTGAATGTGGTTGAACGCATCATACACACACACACACACACACACACACACACACACACACACACACACACACACACACACACACACACACACACACACACACACACACAGACACAGGGTGCTAGTACTGACATGCATGCGTGCATTGCTTTACAGATGTGAAGTGGTTGACCATGTCAGAAGGCTATACAAGGCTAGGTAAAGGGTATATCTTGGCATCAGGCCACATAACAATGGCCTGCAGTGCGGCTCAGGGGTGTAGTGTCTGGAGTGGCCCACACAGGTGGGTATTGCATTTACCATCCAGTCACCTGGGTAACTATTGTGTGTAGTCATTGCTGTGCAGTGCTTGCCATGTATGTTTTCTTTAGTCAATGAGATGGATGCTGTCTGGGATGTGCACACATCCCACATACATGTACAGTGACATGTGGAACTGTACTTGGGGTGTCTGGCCCATGTTGTGTACACAGATTGTTATCATCAGATGTGCCAGTCCTGGCCTTATGTGGCAGGAACTGGTAGTGGGCAGCAGGTTGACCCTGCACCTACATTGATAGAATGATGCAGGTATTCCCTAGTGTCAGTGGCATCTGTCCATACAGGACATGTGTTTAAGGCATGGTATGTCCTTTGTGGGTCATATTTGATGGCACCACAGGTATTACAGGTGTCCAGTGGGGAACATAGTGAATGCACACTGTCTGTATGTATGTGCCTATTGTACTGATGGACAAGGTACCATGCCCTCTGTAGTCCACTGTGATCACACCATGGTTACTATCTGTGGGCAATATGCAGGGTACTACGAACATAGTGGTTGTTGCCTTGTGAAGTGTCTTTGTGTATGAGACATGGGTTGAGAGTGTTCCCTGGGTAATACAAAGGTTGCTAACTTAGTTCACCAGGCCTTGATGTCACATGTAGGGGTATGGATTGGTACCCCAGCCTCTCAGCTATTTCACATCTGTTATCCTTGTAAGGTGGACATTGTGACATATAATAGGGTCACCATATAAGAAATTTGCAAAATCTATGCCACAATGAGTCCAGTTGTTACACACTTACATCCACATAGGATATGAATGACAGACATAGACACACACTTGCCATGTCTGGGATTAGAACTCCTATCTAACTAGTTTATCACACTACAGCATTATGCAGTTATAGGATGCACCACAGAGATTACTGGTGTACTCCTTCCTCAAAGGTGTATTTCACTGGAAATTACATCAGCAGGCTTACCAAAGAATGTCAATTGAGGTTGTAGTGACTGTGAATGGCCTCAAAAACATTACACCCTACGCAGGCAAAGAAACACAAACATCCACACTTGCCATGTGTGGGAATAGAACCCCTATCAAAGTACTATACCACACTACAGCATTACACTATTATAGAACATACCACAAGGATCACTGGGCTACTCCTTTCCCAAAGGTGTATTTCACTGTGAATTACATCGGCAGGCTTGCCAAAGTAGGGCAATGGAGGTTGTAGTGACTGTGAATGGCCTCAAAAGCATTGCATCCTACACAAAGAAACACACACATCCACACTTGCCATGTGTGAGAATAGAACCCCTATCAAAGTACTATACCACACTACAGCATTACACTATTATAGGACATACCACAAGGATCACTGGGCTACTCCTTTCCCAAAGGTGTATTTCACTGTGAATTACATCGGCAGGCTTGCCAAAGTAGGGCAATGGAGGTTGTAGTGACTGTGAATGGCCTCAAAAGCATTGCATCCTACACAAAGAAACACACACATCCACACTTGCCATGTGTGAGAATAGAACCCCTACCCAAGTACTATAGCACACTACAGCTTTACGTTGTTATAGGACTCACCACAGTGATTATTGGGCTACTCTTTTCCCAAAGGTGTATTTCACTGTGAATTACATCAGCAGGCTTGCCAAAGTAGGGCAATGGAGGTTGTAGTGACTGTGAATGGCCTCAAAAGCATTGCATCCTACACAAAGAAACACACACATCCACACTTGCCATGTGTGGGAATAGAACCCCTACCCAAGTACTATAGCACACTACAGCTTTACGTTGTTATAAGACTCACCAAAGAGATTATTGGGCTACTCTTTTCCCAAAGGTATATATTCACTGGGAATGACATCAGCAGGCTTGCCAAAGTGGGGCAATGGAGGTTGTAGTGACTGTGAATGGCCTCAAAAGCATTGAACAGTACACAGACAAAGAAACACATACACACCCATACTTGCCATGTGTGAGAATATAACCCCTGCCAAAGGTACTATATCACACTACAGCATTATGCTGTTATAGGACACACCACAAAGATTACTGGACTGCTTCTTTCCCAAAGGTGAATTTCACTGGGAATGACATTGGCAGGCTTGCCAAAGTAGAGCAGTTGAGTTGTTGTGCCTGTGAATGGCCTCAAAAGCATTGCACCCTACACAGACAAAGAAACACACACACAAACATCCACACTTGCCATGTCTGGGAATAGAACCCCTACAAAACTACTAGATCACACTACAGCATTATGCTGTTATAGGATGCACCACAGTGAGTACTGGACTACTCTTCTCCCAAAGGTATATTTCAAAGTGAATGACATCAGCAGCCTTGCCAAAGTAGGGCATTTGAATTGTAATGATTGTAACTAGCCTAAAAAGAATTTATCCCTACACAGACACACAGTTGCCATGTCTGGGATTAGAACTTCAACCTAGCTAGCTTATCACACTACAGCATTCCACAGTTAGAGGGTGCTCCAAGAAGATTACTGGGCTACTCCTTTTCCAAAGGTGTATTTCAAAGTGAATGACATCGGCAGCCTTGCCAAAGTGGGGCATTTGAATTGTAGTGAGTGTGACTAGCCTAAATAGCACTGCTCCCTACACAGACAGAGACACATACACACACACTTGCCATGTCTGGGATGAGAACTCCTACCTGGCTAGTTTATCACACTACAGCATTATGCAGTTATAGAACATGCCACTGAGATTACTGGGCTATTCCTTTCCCAAAGGTGTATTTCAAAGTGAATGACATCAGCAGCCTTGCCAAAGTGGTGCATTTGAATTGTAGTGAGTGTGACTAGCCTAAAAAGCATTGCTCCCTACACAGACAGGGGCACACACACATAAACACAGTTGTTATGTCTGGCATTAGAAATCCTACCTGACTAGTTTATCACACTGCGGCATTATACAGCTATAGGACATGCCACAGAAATTACGCGGCTACTCCTTTCCCAAAGGTGTATTTCAAAGTGAATGACATCAGCAGGCTTATCATAGTAGGGCTATGGGGAGGGCAGTGTGTGTTCATGGGCCATACCCCCTTAATCTAGAGGTAGATACACCACACTCAGGCACTCACAGGTTTATATTTTGCAGGTATGTGTATACAACTGCTAGATGACTACTGACTTGTACAGACATGTTGCACAGCTGGTACTTGCACCACAGAGTCTGTAATGCTGAGGAATACCAGTGGCTAATTTCTACAGTGAGTGACATTTACACATCATGTGGTTGTAGCCATTTGGTTGTGTACTGGGTGGGACAGACCTCATGATGGAAGGCTCTTTGTCACTGTCACTCTCTTCCACACATCTTTGTATGTGTACTTTTGGCATATTATAGTGTGTTGTCCTTGGATATATGTGTGTATTCTTATCCAATGTGTGTGCAAAACATGACTGGTGCATACTGAGGAGTGTATGCACTAACATGTGCAGCTGTCAGATATGTATGGTCCACTGTTGTTGGCAGACATGGGCTTCATTTGTTTAAGTGTGTGAGCATGCCCAGTATGCCCTTCTGTATTGAATGTGTGGATCCATTCCAGGTAGTTTGTACTCCAGTGCAGACCTTTGTGGTCTACACCTACAGGTAGAAAACTGTTTCTGCAGGATATCTGTAGATCAGTTGGCAATATGGGGTCACACTGTGCAAGGGATAGTGTGTACTGTAGGTGATTGTGTCTGTGCTGCTTCTGCTACATGGTACTGGTGTTAGCAGAGATATTCGGACATGTGTACTGTTATACACTGTGATGTTTTGTGTCCTCAAGTACTTTCAGATGGACATTTTTGCTCACAGTGATATCCTGGGGAACACAGGGTGAATCCAGCTGTGTCCAGTATTGTGGTCAAACGTCTACATATTCATGAAAAAATTATACCATTCTGGAGGAGGAGCTGCAGACACTTGCTGCTGGGTCTGTGTATTCAGTTCAGCACCTTGGTACAGTGCTGGCAGAGGATCCCATACTTGTACATCCATTGACATGACAGTATGGCCTTATCTTGCTGTGGCAATAACTCACCGCTGTACAGATTCATCCAGGTTACCCAGAGGCAGGATCATAAGTCAGGACATTACCCCTATTGTGGTGTATGAGCAGGTTTGTAGCCACCCATTTTTGTGTTTGCAGCCAGGGATAGTATGTGCACACAGCTGTGGGTCGGACCTTGCACATTCCATGCTGCCCATGCTCCCAACCCCCTCTATTATTCTATCCTCTTCCATACATTATGCATACATTCTCTGATACTTTCCCTACAGTTATCACCTCATCACAGCTGTGTTGTGGTGTTGGTCCACAGTTCATGCAGTGAGACACAGTGGACATGTTACTGTGGTTTGTCCACATGGCTTTGCATATGGCTCATGTAGAGTGTGTTATATTGTTATTTGCGTGTCCATGACATAACATACATTGGCAGTACGGGTGAGACACGGGTCTTTTGCAGAGGCCTGTAAGCCATTTGGTGGTGATGCAGGCCAGCTGTAGCAGGCCATTGCATTATGTCAGTCCTACAGTCCCAGGCTGCCATACACTATATTCCCCTGGGGTGACAGAGTAGGTGTGCTAGGTATTCATGCCAATACTTTCTATCAATATTTATCAGGTGGTCTGGATGCTGACAGGGTGCTACTTACAGCTAGGGACATACCTGCATGGGACACCTGCACTGCATGCTGCATTCTTTCATTATTGCCATACACAGGTGGTGGGGAGTCATATTGTGCCCAATCCCAACAGCAGGGATACAACTGGAGAGGAACCTGTGGGTAGTGTCTGGGTGAGCTGGGTGCATGTGTGCTATGGACACTACTTGCATCTGACTAACAGATACGCATGGGGCATTCCAGTTATGCTGGCTTGTGCAGGGACATCAGCCATTTCTCAATACATCAGTCCTACCACCTTTATGATCTCCAAGTGTTTGGCCAGACAACATTGGTATTCCCTACTACAAGCCCAGATAATGTGATGCATACCTGCATGTAGAATTCCAAGGGTGTGTCTATTTCATGGTTATGCATTATATACTGTATGTCTGGGGTGCTTTTCCATGTATACTGCTTGTATATCTAGCCCAACAGTCATGCCATGTCCATCTTTCAGACGACGACACATATTACTACCATACAGTTAAAATGCTAGCATGTGTTATACTGGGGGAATTGTCTTTGGCACTGCAGTTGTGAAGACTTGGCCCTGTCATTGGCAGTAGTGGGCAATGGCCACCAGGTCAAACCTCAACATGCATACATACTCACCACTCTCACACAATATGAAACACACACCAACCTAACACACACATACCTGCATATTTTACAAATGCTACACTCTACCCTGATACCTTGGCCACCGCAGGTCATCTGTGCTCCACTGGTATTATACCAACACATATATGTTACTACATTTCAACATCAGATTGGAGGGGGGGGCACACCTTACTGTTACTACATTTTTTCATAGGATTTGGGGGGGCACACCTGACTGTTACAATGTGTGTACATCGGATTGGGGGGGGCACACCAGACTGTTACTACATTTCTAAATAGGAATGTGGGGGGGGGCCCACCTGACTGTTACTACATTTCTATGTAGGATTGGAGGGCACACCTGACTGTTTTTACATTTCTACACAGGATTGGGGGGCACACCTGAGTGTTACTGCATTTCTACATAGGATTGGGGTGGCACACCTGACTGTTGCTACATTTCTACACAGGATTGGGGGGCACACCTGACTGTTTCTACATTTCTACATAGGATTGGGGGACGCACCTGACTGTTTCTACATAGGATTGGGTGGCATATCTGACACTTGTACACATTTGCTATGACTGTACTGGTACGTCAGGTACTCCATTACATCCAGTATGCTAACCTATCATGCTGACTAGAGGCATATCAGTGTACTACAGCTCTTAGGTTTGATTAACCTACATATCAGTTTCTGACTTCCTACACTTCATAACTAACATACCACTGCTTCAACTGCGGTAGTCTGTCTGTATAAGCCTGGGGGGGGTTACCCATAGCCATCATTCAGAGGCCTTAGCACAGCCTTTGTTTGTGTTTGCCTACACCTATCCTGAGACTGTTGTTGGGTATGTGAACCTCCCTGACTGGCATGTATGAGTCATATGGACCCACATGTGGCCCGGCACATTTCCTGCAGTGGGTTTTGTCACCATGCGTAGTACTGGCTACTGTGGTGACACCAGTATTTGTTACAGATCTCATGGTGCCACTATAGGTGTCTACTATCTGCTGGCATCCCATTCAGCCACCCAATTCCCTTGCATGACCACATCCATGCCATAGATACAAGTAAGAACACATACTACTCCATTCGGCAATTGGTAAGGAGAGTGACTTACCTTGTGGGTGTGCCAGTATTGAGGATGGTGCTAGAGGGCTGCCTATGTTGGATGCACATAGTACACTCCCTATACATGATTGAGTACAGGTAGTGTCATGTTTGGTATCCCTTTTACTGTATGTGCGAGTCAGAGAGTGGTGTCATTCCTTGGGTCCCTCCTGTGTACATGCTATGCATTACCTCTTTGCCAAGGCCAGGGCATACTGGGCACACCTCCTTCTCCCTACTAGGGCAGGCTCAGGTTGTTCCTCCTCTGAGTCACTCTGTGTCTGTGCATGCCTTGGTAATGGTAGGGGGCTGTGTGGCCCTGACACTTGCTGTCCCTGCTGCAGCTGTTTCCACAGGATCATATTGTGTAGCATGGCACATACGATGACAATTTGAGTACATGTAGCTGGGGAGTGCTGCAAGGCTCCATTGGATGTGTCCAGGCACCGGACCCGTGACTTGAGCATCCCAAACACATGCTCTATTACAACTCTGGTCCATGCGTGTGCCTCATTATTGAGTTCTTGTTTGGGTGTGTGTGCATTTCTGATGGGTGTCATTAGCCACAGCTCCAGTGTGTAACCAGCATCCCCCACTAGGTGACCGTAAGGGATATTCTCACTGGCAAATCTCTGGTACAGCTGCATCAGATGCCAGATGTGAGAATTGTGATAGCTTCCAGGGCAGCCAGCACACACATTCGTTATAATGCCCTGTGCATTGCACACAACCTGGCAGTTGATGGAGGGGAAGCCCTTGTGGTTGATGTAGACCATACCCTGCTCACCAGGTGGTGCTTTAATGTGTATGTGCATGCAGTCTATAGCACCCACTACCTCAGGGTATTCTGCTATTTGGTTGAAGAGATGCATATTGCTGGCCAATGCCTCACGGGTGTTGGGGAAATATATGTGGTCACCGGCATGTGCTGACATGGCATCCAGGAACTGGTGGAGTACCCTGGATGCTGATGCCTGTGAGATCTCCATTATATCTCCAGTTGGCCTTTGGAAGGTACCTGAAGCTAGTATTCTTAGGCCTAAACATACTTTGGTATCCACTAGGATGGGTTCCCCTCTGTTAGTTCTGTGTGTGAGGCGTGGCCCGCACAGCTCAACAATTTACTGTAGGAGGTCCCTGTCCACCCTATAGAGCTCCACTATCTTCAGCTCATGTAGCCCCTGGTAGGTTACCCTGGGTCTGTACAATTTTCTCTGTCTCCTCACTGTAGATTGGTGAAAAGCATTCTCATCCTCATCACCCTCAGCCTCTTTCACATGTTGATGTATGATAGCTATTGCAGCCCTTATCATTTTGTTGTTTTTGTTTGTTAAAATTCCCCCACTTGTATACACCAGTGGTGTAGTGTATGGGTCTATATTGAATCAGCGAATGCTTAAAAAAGTGAACGCTGATTCATCGACCCTATGTAAGCGAAAGCTTACAATCCCAAACACCCGGAACAGCGACTTTTTTTTCCCAGAGAAAAAAAATCGCTGGGCCGATTTTGGGAGTTTGCCATTTCCTCCACTGTGGTGTGGAGTTGGTATATTTAAGTAGGGGGTGTGTTGGGGCAATTCCCCCCACATTATATACTGTTTTAAGATTTTTTTCTCCTGGGAAATAAAATCGCTGTTCCGAGTATTCGTGATTGTAAGCTTTTACTTAAATATGGTAGATGAATCAGTGTTCACTTTTTTAAGAATTCACTGATTCAATATAGACTCGTAGAGTATGTGGGAAAAACCAGAGGGAAAGGTGTCTGCATAGTTTATAGTAGTGTTCTGGGCTGGGCTGGTCTGCTGCCTGTGTAATTGGCTGATTCTGATACAGTTCACCTGCCAGCTATGCTAGTTCTCCTAGATTAACTTCCTACTGCTGTTTTCCCTTCTCATTGCCTTCCTGCTTAAGCCCGGGGGGTGTGCCATGCAAACACAGTGCTCAAATGTGCACAGAGGTGCTATTTCCTGTTTTTTTTTCCCTTTAAAACCTGGTGCATGGCGTGCACGCCCGCTTAAGCAATGTAAAGAGTGCTAGGCAGCCTCAGACACACCCCCTTGCTTAGCTCTGCTAAGCTAAGGGCAAACCTGAGCCATAGGCTCCAATCTACTTACAGCATACCTGACACACACCCCTATGATGCCAGCTAACTCCTCGGCTTGCCCCAAGCTATTCCTGCTCTTACACTGTTGGGTGCTAACTAGCATGCAGGGGAAATCTGGGATTCAGTATCATTCCACTCATTTGCATAGGATTGCCTGCTGATGCATAGTTACAGGTCCCACACTGAGCCTCCCCCCTTAGCAACCACTATTCACTGGCCATTTTGTCTTCTGCCTGCCATTGAGTATAATGGCAAAATAGTGATTTTGGGTAGAATTCTTATTTTAGGGTTTTTATTTTATTTTTTGCCCGATCCTGTTTGCGTGCCACTACCCTACATTTAAACAGCCAAGATGGGCTAAAAAAAATTAAAAGTTCATTTTTTTTTTATTTTTGCAATTGTTTTCCATGCCAGTGGCCATATAGTTGGCCACTGGCATGCTTTCTACATAATATCCACCCTTTATTTGGAGCTGATATGGCTCAGTTTTGTAGTTTGCAGAAATGTGCTTGGTTACTAACCAAGTACATTTCTGCAGATTACACTAGTTCTGCATGGCCGGCTTGCAGCTTCCAGAATCACAAATTCATCTCACTTTCATGGATTTCACCTGCAAATGGGGTAATTTGCATACAGTAGTTGAGTCCATGCAGGACTAGTGCAGGAGCACTCATGCACGTCCCTGCAGCTTATTCCTCGATCTCACGGCAGTCATATTGCCTGCTGGAGCTCCTGCTCTAGTCCTGCACACCATGCAGGGCTTGCTGAATCCTGGGGAATGTTTTATTTTTTCATTTATAAAGAGTCCACCACTGTGACAAGTTTTCACTAAAGTCAATTAAATTGACTGTTTCCATAACAGATTCAACATATGTTTCCATTCTATTGTTTGTTCTACCCACTCATTTAAATTTGTAATACCTTTATCAACTGTTAAACTAGATACATAGCTCAAAACACAATGCCATATGATCATTTATAATTACATGAATAAGAACAGAAGAAATTAAAGAAAAAAAAAGCATTATAAGAAAAATAACAGTCTCAGTGGATAATCTACCTTCATCATAAGCTGGCCCCATGGAAAATAAAATTGTCAGAGTCTAATATCTCATGCAGTAACTTCACATCTATACTTTTTTGTTGGCTTTTATATGGCAGTTCCAATATTCTACAACAATAATGGGACAATTAACACTTAAAAATGTTGCAATATATGAACTACATTTCCCTAGATTTTTACTAGTAGCATGCATAAACAATGAGTCGAAAAATCTGAAACTGGGATTGCATATCTCAAATAAGAATTTGTCCTGGAATAACAATTAATAGATTTAAATAGAACAGCTATATCAGAGCATACATCTCTTCCAAAGCTGTAAACAAGTTTATGCCCCCAAATGACCTGTTTATTTTTTCATAAATCAGAACATAATCTTATATCAAGTAAACCGATAATGTCAGTCCCGTCTGTATACAAAAATGTAAAATCTGTAATATGTGACATTCATTAGTCAAGCTGTTTACATTTAAACTGCTAATGAGACCATACTCTTCCTTTCTTAACAGAATATTTATTAGCCCCTTGTCTTAGCGTCCTTTTATGTACCATTTTCATTAATTTCCTCATTCCAGAACTTTGTATATCATCACTGCCATTACCTGCCCCCCCTTCCTCTATGGATTCTATTGCTGTTTGTATTGTATGGTCAGAATCACTATCAGTCACCTCTATAGCCGATCCTTGAAACATATTAAAAGTAGTAAGAGGACCATTTTCTTGCACAGACATAATATGGGGTGCTATAACCTCTTCTCCAGGAGACTCCTCAGCTGCTGCTATGTTGTCTTTATGTTTGGCATCCTGCATAACTTGCCAAGTGTCCTCTGCATATTTTGTAAGTAACTTGGGACAGTCAAACCAAAAATGTCCAACAGTTTTACATTCCCTACAAGTAGGAACACAATTAGAAGTAGAATGGCCTATAGCACAACACTGGCTACAATGTAACTTATCACAGTTTTGAATCAGATTTGATAAGGTACCAAAAAAGAAAAAAAATTTAGACTGCCCTTTGTAGTACGCATACGCTGTATGATAACTAATAGAAATGATAATGTGAATATGCTTTTCTTTACTAAGCTGCTTAGATAGCAAAACCCACACTTCCCACAGCCCTTTCCATAATCCTCTATTATCATACATTTTGCTAATATCAAAAGCACATTCACAGTGAAGTGAGAAATACTACCTAATAAAAGTATCATTAATGTCCGCAGTTCTAAACTGTAGAATCAGTTTTCTTTTAAACTTCATATTCAGGGCTGAAAAAGAATACTGTTCATGGCTGACATAAACTTTTCAAATCAAGCTGCTCTAAGAATTGATCTACAGTCTCAACAGTCTCAAAGGTGACATCACAAAGGTGTCCTTTCCCACATATGTAAATACAAGAATATCTCTAATTATAAATCTCAGAGGAGTAACAATAAAGTCCCAAACAACATACCACTCAGTAATAATATCTTTAGTGGATCCAATATTTACCACAGGTAAGGGATTTGTTTTTGTATTGTCACTAACAAGTTCACAACAGCAGTATACATAACATTAGGTACATCTGTTGTTGGTGTTTGCAGTACACTATCAGATCCTTGGATTGACTGGCAAACAGGAGCAGGAGTAACTTCCTTCCTTTGTTTTACCCCTGATATCACTTCCATTACCATAACAACAACAATTTCTTCTGGATTCATTTTATAAATTGACTCCACGAAGACACGTCTTCAATCTCCAATTCTTGAACATTGATCACATTTACAAGCAATTCATCTGGTAAACTATTAGATGTCAATATAGTAATTTCTACATTATTTTCAGCCACAGGAACAGAAGCCACTCTATCCTCTGTTCTGTTCGGGATCCTCTCTATCCTGCTGTATTGGGTAACCATCCCGTGGCTCATTGCAACACTTCCTCCCACAAAAAGAGTAGGGGTTGCTTTATTATAAAAACACATTTCTATCTTTCTTTCACTATTTACACTTTCATTATTTTTACACTTTGTCATACTTTATACAACACAATAAATCACTTTAAATGTTTATCTTTCTAAATACATGTAAAACCAATTTCATCCCCTCCATCCTTTCCACTGTAAGTATTTCTTTATATCACACATTGGTTCCTCATCATCTTTTCTTTTGTTACACAGCAGTTCTTCAAATATTCAAATCGCAATAAATAAATAAATAAAATGATATCCTATTTTCAATTTCTTTTTCATTCTCAAACTTATATTTCACATACCACACCATGTCCATATCTATGTTTTTAAAACCTTTGCAGTCATAAACATCTTTAAATAATGCCCAAAACCTTAATTGTTCTTACAATTCAAAAAACAATATTGTGATGTTTCTTCATTACTACAGCTAATACACATTATTTGTTTTATCATTTTATATTTCATGTTGCTTTTCTCTATCAGCTTGTCCAATAAAAAATATCACAGAAAATTGCTTGCTTAAAAAAAGATGGAAATCTATCCCTGCTTTCTTGTATTTACCCCCATTTTCCCCAAAGATCACCATACTTTGCTTTCATTTTTTTAGTACAATTCTTTCCTTTCTATCTGTATTTCATTTATATGAAATCTTCATGTCTTTGCTTCACTTTCTTATTCATTTTCTTTAAGTGTTTTCTTTCTCTTTAACTTTTCTTACCTCCATCCATCCACATACCTTTATATTTTTTCAAATAAAAATTCTTATTGTTGTATTTTTTCAGATACTTTTTAACACTCAAAGTAAATTTATTGACACTAAGAAAACAATCGGATTCATTAAATTCCATTCCCCATTTTCTTTTACATTGTGCACTATCCCTCTTTTAACTGGATGCAGCCTTGTTCTTTTTAGAAAACCAAAAAAGATACCCAATAATTCAGTTTCCATACAGCTCAGAAATGCACACGTAAATATAGTTGATTTCCTAAAATATATGTGTTTAACAAATATACCCTTTTTTCTTAGGGGTGCCTGGAGCATCCTCCATCAATTTGTCAACTTTTGTATATTTTTATAACTTCTCTCCATTGTTTTTTTACTACCTGTTCCCTTCCAAACTTAACCCCTAGAACATCAATTTCAGGTCTGGTAAAATTAATTCCTACTATTCTTACCACATCTCCTAACCCCTGCATTTTGACTTATTTAACTGTAATCCTACAGTACCTTAAATTTGTTCTGTTCTGTAAATTATCTCTTTCATCAAATGATTGTTCTTGACTACTAAGACCAAATCATCTACATAGGGTTAACAATAATGGTAACCTTATCCCTTTCTAAACTTCCCATCTGCCATCCTCTGACTTTGAGCTACATATTTGTATAACTACATTCATTACAATCGCAAGCAGCCACATTCAGCATGGACAACCTTATTTCACCCCCTTCCCTGTCTAAACTTTTTTTTACCATTACAAGACACAGAAAATTTTTTTCATAAATTGCCCTTACTATCCTTCTTATTTTTCTCCTACCTCACATTTTTTTTAAATTTGCAAAATTTGTGCATGATCAATACTATTAAATGTCTTATCCACATCACATACTGTTAGTTTTCTTTCTACTTTCCCCTTGTCTTTGCACTGTAAAACTTCTTTAACTGATTTCTATTTTTTTTGCAATAACTTTTCTAGCTACTGCCAGTAAATTCCAGAAGATATTTTATTGTTTGGCTTTTACAGATAAAGGAAGTGGAACATTCATCAGTATTATTGATCTAGTTAAAGAACAATTACGAGACCATAACCACTTAAAAACATACTTATCTCTTCCCAATATACATTTAATTGTTCACAATCCATAAACACGTGCATCCAGTCAGCTTTTACAACTTTTACAACTTTACTACCTCTTCAGCTATGGGTAGAAGTAATTTTACTAAACTTATAGATTTTATAGGGAGTAACAAACATTCTCTGTGTATATTTCCACATAAACACTTTCCAGTATAAACTTGAAGAAGCTTGGCTAACTGAGTTAAGCAACAAAATTTTATTCTTACTTCCTGTTGAGTCACTAAATCCACTATTATCTGAAACATTCCCGAATTTTGCATCAAAATTATTATTTATAATTAACTTATGTAATGTGGACAAGCTTCATTTGTAGGTAAATTAACCTTCAGTGATATCATTAATGTATTCACATAATGGGAGAATAGTATTATATTTCTCTTCACTCATATTATCTATAAATTAATTTAATTTCTTACTGATGGATATTAACTGGTTAACAAATTCATCCAAGTTATAATCTTTCATTAAATATTCTGCCAACTTAGCTTTTCATTTTTCAAAGCAATCAGACCATATTAATATATTCCTTTTTAATAAATTAATTTTAACATTGTTCTGAGTTTTCCTTAAATCTATAGGTGTGTGCACTGGGAAAGCAAAAACATTTCCATTTTGAAATTAATGGAGTTATAAAAACGTATTTGCTAACTGTTTTAAAAATTAATTTCATATATGCAGTGTCTAAAAATTGAAATTACTTTCCTTCTAATGTAAATTTTATTAACCAGATGAAAGGATTGTTACATACTTCTAATTTATCATATTTTATATACTTATAAGAATTTAGTGTAATCTGCTCGTGAATAGTTTTCCATCAACTAGTGTAGGTTAAATAAAAAAAATCATTCCATTTTTAATAAGAAGTAGCATTTCTGCAATTATGTTTTCAAAATTATTATTAATAATCTTACTCACATTTTGATATATTTTTATTCCTACATATTTTATTTTTTTTCCTTTCCAATTCTGTTTATATTTATCTTTAAACTTACTATCTAGTAACTGATTTAACACTAAAGTTTCAGTTTTATTATTAAATTTCAACAGAGATACTTCTTCAAACTTTTTAATTTCCTCATCTGTTTTTCGATTGAATCTTGTCAATCTTTTAAAACCCTTCTTTTATTATGTCATTCACTCTTGCTATTGCCCATATAGCCCTATGAAATGCAATCTATGATTATCTAATTTCATCTTTTATTTCTATCATGTAATCTGCAGACAACATATAATTAATGTCTGTTTTAAGTAACCCCTTCATATAAGTATGTTTTTTCCCTTTACCTATTCTTAGACCAACATAATTTACAACCCCAGTCAGCATTTGTGCATCTTATACTATTATTGATTTCACCTTTTTTTAATTATACTTCAAGCCTCCCAACACCATAATAGACATATTTACTGCCACCAATTTTTTTATTTCCTCAAATATTTTTTTTTCTCACAGTTATACTTGTATATGTATAAACTACTACTATTCTAAGCACTTTCTGTACATTTCTTATATCACACACTAAAACTCTTCCTGCTACTACCACCATTATAGTTAATATTTTGATCTATTCATTTTTTAGTATGACTGCAATACATAAGAATGTGTCCCTCCCTGTAATCCATACCACTTTTATTTTCCACATCATCTAAAATTCCACCCTTTTTCTTTTAGCTGTACATCTTAAGTGAAGTAAACAAATTACTTCTGCATCTGTTTTATCATACCATTCAAAGACCATCATTCCTCTATCATCACTTTTCATGCTATTCACATTCAGGCATGTTATGCTTATATTAACCTTTTCCCTTATTGCATTTTTTTCAGTTTATCTTTTGTTCTCCTTTTTCTCCTTTTAACTTTCCCCAAATAGAACCTTCTGCTTTTTTTCTAACTCAGAGCTCATATTTATCTCTTCTTCTTTCTCTAATACCCCACATTTTTTCAATCTCTTTATGTGTTTCTGTTTCATTTATTAGTTTGTGGACTTTATCTAGTTCACCTTTTCCATATTTTTATCTTGTACTTCCTCTCCTTCACCCCACCTCCAACCTTTGATCATTGAGTTCCACCCTTTCTTGCATAAAAACTTATTATTTCCTCATTTTGTCTTCATTAGTTTGTGGATAATCAATCCAAAAATGCTCCTCACTTACACATTCCCTGTAATATGGTTTACAGATTTTTTTCTGGAATGTCCAAACTCCCTGCATTGCCCACATCTTTTTGTACAGAGATTGATTAAATTTGATTCATCTCCACAACTTTTGGCTGCCCCAGTACTTAGCATTCTCTTGTTTCCATTTATTACTATCATGTTAGGCATATGCTGTTACTTATTTTCTGTTTTTAAAGTTATATAAACTTTCTGTCCTCTAGTTGATACTTTTCTGTCATCTGCAACTTTTTTTAATAACATGCACATTCTAACAGAAGCTTAAAACAATTTAATTAATTGTCTTCCATCTCAATTGTTCTGAATTGCAACAACAGCACACTTCAGCTGTGCAGATTTTTGCAGAATGTCCAGATTTTTGCCTCATAATTTTGGTCTGTTTTTCATCACATTGCGGTTTTCTGGCAAATTAGTGGCAAATGGTTAAAGATTGAATTTAGAAAATAATGACAGATGTTTGAGTTTCAGACTTCACATTCTTCAGAAAATTCATGCTAATGAAAAGCCTGTTATTCTATCAACTTTCTAAGTTTGTAAGAGCAATATTTAAAAATTGTCCCTATTTTTGGGCCTTTGACCCACTTTTATTTATGGCTTTATCCAGATTTATTGCTCTAAGAGGTTGAGAGGTATGAACAACACTATACATTTAAATTTTGACAAATTCCAAGGTGATATGTTACTTCTTTCACATTCATTAACAAATTGTTCTAGTAATTCAAATGTACAAGATATTTCACAGAAAGGTTCAGTTCCTATGTGTATTAATGCCCTATTGTCAGACAAACTGAGGGCATAAAGGCACTCCCCCAGATTCTCAAAAGCCTGCACGGAGTGCAAGATGAGTGCAGTAGCTCACGCAGGCAATATGTCTGCCGTGCGATCCAGGAACAGCTGGCAGGGGCATGCACTAGAGCTCCAGCACTAATCTTGCACAGACTAAGCCCTGGTATGCAAATCACCCAATTTGCTGGGGAAATCCATGCAAATGAAGTGATATTGCAATCCAGGAAGCTTGCAATAGTCTGTGCAAGACAAGTGCAATCTGCAGAAATGTACTCGATTACTAACAGAGTACATTTCTGCAAATTCCAAAACGGAGCTATGACAGCTACAAATAAAGGCTGCATATTATTGCCAAGTAGAAGGCCATTGGCATTGCAAACCATAAAAAAATAAATAAAACAACTTTTATTTTATTTTCGCCAAACTCGGCTGTGTAAGCATAGGGCAGGAGTGCGCAAAAGGGGATTGGGGGAAAATAATAAAATAAACTGAAAATGAGCATTCTAACAAAAATCAGTATTCTGCCATGCAAGTCAATGGCAGGCAAAAGACAACTTGGCCAGTGAGTAATGGTTGCTAAGGGGGAAGGCTCAGGGTGGGACATGTAACTATGGATTAGTAGGCAATCCTATGCAAATGAGTGAAAGGTTAGTGAATCCCAGACTTTCCCAGGGTGTGAGGCAGGTCCCAAGAGTAAGAGTATAAATAGCTGGGTGCAAGACTAGGATATAGGTGACATCATGGGGGATGTGTCAGGCATACTGTAAGCGAATTGGAGACCTTTAGCTTGAGATTGCTCCTAGGTTAGCACGGCTAAGCTAGGGGCCTAGCACACTTTACAAAGTGTAAGTGGGTGTGTGTGGTGCGCACCAGGCTCTACAGGAAGAAAAAGGAAGTTAAACCAGGAAAAACAGCTCTGTGCACATATGAGCACTCTGTTTGCATTGCGCACACACGGGCTTAAACAGGAAGGCAATGGGAAGGGAAAACAGCAGTAGGAAGGTAATCAAGGAGAACTAGCTTAGCTGACAGGTGAAATGTATCAGAATCAGCCAGTTACACAGACAGCAGACCAGCCTAGCCCAGCAAACCACTATAAACTATGCAAACACCTTTCCTCCTTGTTTTTCTCAAAAACTCTGCACCACTGGTGTATACAGATGGGTAAATTTTACAAAACAAAAGCAAGAGAAAAAATGTTAGGGGCTGCTTTTGCTATCATAAACCAGCATGTGCCAGAGGCTGAGGGTGGTGAGGATGTGAATGCTGCTGAGCAACCCCCAGTGAAGAGACGGAGAGGAGTGTACAGACCAAGGTTAACTTACCAAGGGCTACATGAGCTGGAGATAGTGGAGTGCTATAGGGTGGACAGGGATCTCCTACAGCAAATTGTTGAGCTGTGCCGGCCACGCCTCACACACAGAACTAACAGAGAGGAACCCATCCCAGTGGATACCAAGGTATGTGTAGGTCTAAGAATACTAGCTACAGGTACCTTCCAAAGGGCAACTGGGGATATTATGGGGATTTCACAGGCATCAGCATCCAGGATACTCCACCAGTTCCTGGATGCCATGTCAGCACATGTCAGTGAGCATGTATATTTCCTCATCACCCGTGAGGCATTGGCCAGTAATATGCATCTCTTCCACCAGATAGCAGAATACCCTGAGGTAGTGGGTGCAATAGACTGCATGCACATATGCATTAAAGCACCACCAGGTGAGTGGGGTAGGGTCTACATCAACCGCAAGGGCTTCCTCTCCATCAACTGCCAGGTCGTGTGCGATGCCCAGGGCATAATAATGAATGTGTGTGCTGGCTGCCCTGGAAACTACCACAATTCCCACATCTGGCATCTGAGGCAGCTGTACCAGACATTTGGCAATGGGGACATCCCACATGGTCACCTAGTGGGGGATGCTGGATACGCACTGGAACCATGGCTGATGACAACCATCAGAAATGCACACACACCCAAACAAGAACTCCATAATGACGCACACGCACAAACACGAATCATAATAGAGCATGTGTTTGGGATGCTCAAGTCACAGTTCCGATGCCTGGACACCTCCGGTGGAGCCTTGCAGTACTCAACAACTACATGGACCCAAATTGTCCTTGTATGTGCCATGCTGCACAATATGATCCTGCAGAAACAGCTGCAGCAGGAACAGCACAGGGCAGGGCCACACAGCCCCCCACCAATGCCAAGGCCTGCACAGGCACAGAGTAACTCGGAGGAGGAACAACCTGAGCCTGCTCCAGTAGGCAGAAGGAGGCATGCCCAGTATGCCCTGGCCTTGGCAAAGAGGCAATGCATAGCACATGCACTGACACAGTAGGGATCCAGGGAATGTCAACTCTCCCTGATTCGCACATACAGTAAAAGGGATGGCAAATATGACACTACCTGTGCTCAACCGTGTATAAGGAGTGTACTATGTGCATCTGGCATAGGCAGCCCTGCATCACCACCCTCAGTACTGGGACACCCACAAGGTAAGTGACTCACACATGCCAGTCGGGGGGCACATACCCAACAACAGTCACAGCCAGCAGGATAGGTGTAGACAAACACAAACAAATGCTGCACTATGGCCTCTGTATGAGCCCCATGGGTAACCCCTACCCCAGCCCTAAACAAACAGACTACAGCAGGCCAGCCAGTTGGATGTCAGTTGTGAAGGCTAGGAAGTCAGAAACTAATATGTAGGTAGTGAAAGCTATGATCTGTAGTACACTGGTATGCCTCTAGCCAGCATGATAGGTAAAACTACAGACTGAAATGGTGTACCTGACATACCAGTACAGTCCTAGCAACTGTGTAAAGGTGTAAAGTGTGTCCCGCCATCCTATGTACACTTATAGTAACAGCAGGTGTGCTCCCCCCATCCCTGTGTAGAAATGTAGAAATAGTTTGGTGTCCCCCCTGCTAAGCAGAATTGTAGCAACAGTCAATGCCAAATGACTGATGTATACCTTGCAGATACAGCATGCTACCTGTTGGTGTACAGCAAAAAGGTCAGCACCGCAGTACAAACCACCTGGACTTGATTCACACATGCAATATAGATGGCCATACTGGGCATGCTCACACACTTAGAGGAATGAAGGCAATGTCAGTCAGCAACATACTGAAAGCCCATACTAGGCATGTTCACACACTTAAATACAAGAAGGCCATGTCAGCAAACAACAGTGGACCAGACATATCTGGCAGTTGCAGTTCTCAGTGCAGACACATGTCAGTATGCACCACTCCTGCCTTGCACACACAGTGGATAGGAATGCAGACATATATGTAAGGACAACGCACTATAATAAGCCAAAGGTAGATGGACATAGATGTGTTGAAGAGGGTGACCATGACAAGGAGACATCTGGGCCTGTCCCACCCAGCACACAGCCAAAGGGCCCCAAACACATGAGGTGCAGGTGTCACTCACTGCAGATATTAGCCACCAGTATTTGTCAGCATGACGGCATGCTGCATGTGCCAGCTGTGCAACATGACTGTACAAGGAAGACATCACCTAGTACTTGTTTACACGTACCTGTGCCATATGACCCTATGTGTGCCTGCATGTGGCATGTCAACCCCTACATGAATGGGTTACGGCCCATGCACACACTGCCCTCCCCATAGCAGTATCATAACAAGCCTGCTGAGGTCATCCAATGTGAAATACACCTTTAGGGGAGCAGTAGCTCAGTAATCCCCATGGTGCGTGCCATAACTGCGTACTGCTGTACTGATAAACTAGTTAGGTAGTAGTCCTAACCACAGACTTGACAACTGTGTGAGTGTATGTGTGCATGTCTCGGTCTCTGCCTGTGTAGAGAGAAATGCTTTCTAGGCTACTCACACTCAGTACAGTTCATATACACAACATTGGCAAGGCTGCAGATGTCACGCACCTAGAAATACACCTCTGGGGAAATAGTAGCAGTGTAAACTCTGTAGCACACCTTGTAACTGCGTACTGCTCTATTATGATGAAGTAGTGAGGTAGGTATTCTAACCCCAGACCTAGCAAGTGTGTGTGTGTCTGACTGAGTAGAGAGCTATGCTTTTTAGGCCACTCACACCCCATACAATACACATATTTGACTTTGGCAAGGCTGCTGCTGTCACTCACCTAGAAATACACCTCTGGGGAAATCGCAGCCCAGTAATCTCCGTAGCACTTCTCGTAACTGCGTACTTTTCTAGTGTGATAAAGTAGTGAAGTAAGTGTTCTAACCCCAGACCTGGCAACTGTGTGTGTGTTGGTGTCTAAATCTGTGTGTGTCTGACTGAGTAGAGAGCAATGCTTTTTAGGCAGCACTCACACCCCATACAATACACATACTTGACTTCGGCAAGGCTGCTGATGTCACTCACCTAGAAATACACCTCTGGGGAAATCACAGCCCAGTAATCTCCATAGTGCGTCTTGTAACTGCGTACTGCTCTAGTGTGATAAAGTAGTGAGGTAGATGTTCTAACCCCAGACCTAGCAACTGTGTGTTTGTGTGTGGGTGTGTCTGACTGAGTAGAGAGCAATGCTTTTTAAGCCACTCACACCCCATACAATACACATACATGACTTTGGCAAGGCTGCTGATGTCACACACCTAGAAATACACCTGTGGGAAAGTCATAACCCAGTAATCTCTGTAGGGCATCCTGTAACTGCGTCCTGCTGTAGTGTGGTGTAGAACAGTGGTAGGGTTCTATCTCCACCCATGGAAGTTCTGGATGTTTTGTGTGTGTTGCAATGTCTGTGTATGGAGCAATGCATCATAGGCTACTCACTCGCAGTACATTTCAAATGCCCTACATTGCCAATCCTGCTGATGTCATTCATTGTGAAGTAAAACTTTGGGGTGAAAGCTCTTTAGTAATCCCTGTGGTGGGGCCAATAACAGCTGTAGTGTGATATAGATCTTGGTCCGGGGTTCTATACCCACACATGTTAGTTGTGGATGTTTTGTGTGTGTCTCACTGTCTGTGTAGGGAGCAATGCATTTTAGGCTAGGCACTTACAGTACAGTTGAAATGCCCTACTTTGGTAAACCTGCTGATGTCATTCAATGTGTAATACACCTTTGGGGGAAAGATGTCTCTAGCAATCCCTGTGGTGTGTCCCCCAACAGCTCCATGCTGTGGTGTGATGTAGACCTCAATCAGGGGTTCTATACCCACACATGTTAGTTGTGGATGTTTTGTGTGTGTCTCACTGTCTGTGTAGGGAGCAATGCATTTTAGGCTAGTCACTTGCAGTACAGTTGAAATGTCCTACTTTGGTAATCCTGCTGATGTAATTCACTGTGAAATACACCTGTAGGGAAATAGTACTCCAGTAATGTCCGTGGTGTGTACTATAACTGCATAGTGCTGTAGTGTAATAATGTAGTTAGGTAGGGGTTCTACTCCCAGACATGACAGGTGTGTGTGTGTGTGTGTGTGTGTGTGTGTGTGTGTGTGTGTGTGTGTGTGTGTGTGTGTTTGTAACCCATATCCTGTGTAGAGGTGTGTGTGTGTGTCAACTGTGTGCATTGTGGAGGGGGTTTTGCTAGTTTATTTTATGGTGGCCCTACTATATATTACAATGTCAACCATACAGGGATAACAGATGTAAATTAGCTGGGAGGCTGGGGTGCAAAGCTATACCTATACATGTGACATCAAGGCCAGACAATCCAAGTTAGCAGCCCCACTATTACGCAGAGCACACACTCAACCCATGTGCCATATGAACACACATGCCTAGGCAGCAGCCAATACATGGGTAGTAGACTGCATACTGGCCACTGATAGTAGCTATGCAGTGATAGCAGTGGGCTACAGAGGGCATGTCACCCTGCCCATCTGTCCAATATGCACATGCATGCAGACACTACACCTCTACCATGTTCCCCAATGGACATGTGCACAACCTGTGGTGCCTTCACATGTGATTCACAATTTACATACCATGCCTGACAACATTTCCTGTATGGACAAATGACACTGACATCAGGGAATGCTGTTGGCATGCCATCAATGTAGGTGAAGGGTAAACCTGCTGCTCAGTACCAGTTCCTGCCACAGGTGGGCATGACTGGCACATCCAATGATAATCTGTCTTCACAACATGGGCCAGACACCCAGGGACAGTTCCACATGTCACTGTATATGAATCTGTGAGTTGTGCAAATCCCAGACACCATCCATGTCATGGACTAAGGAACACATACATGGCATGTGCTGTACAGCAATGGCCACACACAATAGTCACCCAGGTGACTGGATGGGGGATGCAGTACCCACCTGTGTGGGTAAATGCAGTAACTACAGGCCTGAGCCACAATGCAGACCATTGTCATGTGGCCTGATGCCAAGGTATACCCATCGCCTACCCTTGTAGAGCCTGCTGGCACAGTTGACCACCACACACCCGTGTAGACATGCACCCATGCATGTCAGAACTGGCACTTTCTATGTCCACATCCACACTCACTACAACCCCCCAGGGCATACTGAAGCATGCTGCCTGATGTGTGACATCTCCTCATATGCTTTGCCCATACAGCCTCCATATGACCCATGTGGTGCATGTGATACCTGCACATTGATGTGTTGTGGCAATCCCACTAGTGATGAGTTGCAAACCTGGCCCTGCCAAGTGTGTCAATGTGTGTGCGTCCCTGTGTGAGTGTGTCTGTGTTGATGCTGTCACTTGTTCATGTAGACAGGCATGTGTACGACACCTACCATATATCTACTGTATCACTGTTGCAGATGTCACTCACCCTCACAAAAATGTTCTGAGTGCTCCACATCAGGTAACCCATGTGGTGCGTCCAATAACGGCATCGAACTGTGATAGCACTACATAGTTGTCGGGGGCTTGATACCCTGTGCTGGTAGTTGTGTGACACACACATGCTTCTGTTTCACACTCCCACCCCTCCCTGGCATGTATTTGCCTCTGTCTGCCTCCCCCACTCCCTCTCTGGTGGATGTGGAGATCCACACTTACCTTGCTTAGGCAGCAGCATGTGTATTTTATGTGATGCTCATGATCCGCTGATTGCCTCTGGACGAATTGCAGCCCTCCCCTGGCTGATTGCATGTGGAACAGCTGTGGTAACAATCCCATAGCCAATTGCATGGAAACACATTCCAATACCTAGGAACATCATGGTGGTGTTGGGCCTTTTCAGTCACTATGAGCAGGAACTAGATCTGTTGTTTGGCAAACGGTATCTCAGATGGATTGTGGATTTACCTCCAACAACATACACTATGAAAAGAGGACAACAAACAGGAGGGGGGTGTGCCTGACCTGACTACAGACTATAAGTGCTGCTATACTGCATTTGGAGTAATATTGGTTTAATAGTGTTTGTCTGGATATGCTTGTCATACATGTAGTGATACCTGCCATGTCAGTTCCATGTATACAAGGAATCCCCATCTGCAGGGTCATCTGCAGACTGGACAGTGTTGTGTCTATGGTTTCATGTGTTATCCATAGTGCATCTCTCTGTGGAATGCAGACGCTGGTGTGAAGATTGCAGTCTATAGATGGTGAAGGCCATAACAGTTACTGACTTCATATCCCTCATAGGACATATGTTGCAACAAATACTGTTAGAATGGAAAATATACAAGCTTATCACAGCAACATGTCTATACTGGCCCTGTGCATGTGCTGTCAGCCACACCACTGTCAACATTTGTACATATGGGATGCATGAAGTGGTGCATATGTGCTGTATGCCATAAATAGTGTCATCATATCTGATAAGAAGCCAGTGATATATCAGAATGCTACACATGTCATGTACAGTAGGAGTTATATTTCATGACATAAGCTGGACATTCTGTGGATGTTTGTACAGTACTGAGGTCTGTGCAGTGATGGTGAATGTCGGCAGTGTGTGTATTGTTAATATGTACTTTAGCCTGTGTACAGACTGTGGTAGATGTCATTGTCTTAGCTCCCCTTTTATCAGATGTTACATGCTGCCCCACTGTATGGTACCATTTTGCCGTACACATTTGTAGGGACATACACACATATGTCCCATACCATAGACAGCCATCAGACCAAACTTTGTAGCAGCCCAGTATATGTAGGGATATTCTGTGACTGGCACATATGAGGATGGTGTAGAACAGATAGTCCATATACTGTAATATTTTGCTAGCCTACCATATGTGGCTCTGGCTGTGTTCACATTGGTTGTGGTAATGCACTGTCACACAGGTGTATCTTACCCTGTGCTGTGACATGGCTGTTGAGCCTACTATATATGCAAGTACATGTGCATTCCCCCATAGGAGATGTAGGCCAGTGTTGAGCCAGTCTGCCTTTAGTCTACACAGTGCATTGTTACATACCTAACAGTGTAGTGTACTTAACCAGTGGGATGTCATGTGCAGATACTTGCCAGATGTACTGCTGCCGAGCCTCCCTTAAACATCAGGTATGTCAGACAGACCAGTGGGATGCTGTACAGATGTATGTCAATATTTAGTGGGTAGTATGTGTCCATGGCACCTCTGTACCAGCAGTAATTATGTGTCAGGCCAGAGAGGAGTGTGTGACTCCAACACCTATGGTGCAAAATGTATGCCAGTTGTTATGTGTTATACCCATCTACATGGCTGTCTACATCCATATTGTCAGGCCTGGTACACATGTGGTGCACTAAGGGAATATGTGTATACCTCTAGACTTACAGGGTGTGTCTGAAGTTCCATATAAAGTGGTCAATATCTCTGCCGCACTCCACACATGCATTACATGCTAGCAGCAGTACTTCACAATGATGTCCATCAGATGTCTGTCAGTTGCCAATGGTACACATGTTATAAGCAGATTTCAGCATCCACACACACAATGTCTGTGAAAACAATCCCAATGACAGTAGCAAAAGTCTAGTAATATGCCTGCTATACATACCTGACATCCTCTTGCACTACTACTGGGACTGTAGGGGCTGGGGTACGGCTACACTCCATGTCCAGGCCATATGGTGGAAATATATGTACATATACCTATCCAAATAGCCATATATATATATATATATATATAATGACACGTGTACTACATTGAATTACCACTGTCATGGCAACCACCCACTATAAATCCCTACAGCATGTGGCCATGGTCCCTTCACATTTCCTGTGTGATGGACATCCATCCTGTGTGTGGGCATCAGTGATACAGGCAGCAGGTAGCAATACCTCTTACAGGAGAACATGCACACTCAGAGCGGACACATATTTGTAGGAGGCTCAGGAACTACAGACAGACTGTGGGTAGAGTTGTGCAATGCTTCACATAGTACTGGTGTTACAGGGTGTGTGTGTGTGTGTGTGTGTGTGTGTGTGTGTGTGTGTGTGTGTGTGTGTGTGTGTGTGTGTGTGTGTACATACTAGTGTACCTTGAAATGCAGTCTGTCTGCATAGCTCACTACTGTGGGTCTACCTCTTGCTGGGCAGATATGATACTGGCAGTGTGTGTGCTGTGTGCTCCTGGTACATGGCTACATCCATGTATATATCTAACCTCAATTCCCTGACTAAGGGTATGTTGTAGACTATCCTGTAACACCAGCACCTTGCTTAGTGTATGGCAACAGTGTTCCACACATGTGCCTGTGTTCCAGCCTCTGTCCCCCATCTACATACCAAGCTCTGCACATTTGTCATGCTGTTGGGGGTTGTTCTGTAGTGAGCTGTGAGTATATCACACTGCCATTGCTATCATTAGTACACTGCTGTTGTATCCCCGCACATACACTGGGGCTGGGGCCGGGGCCATATATGTGTGGGCATAACCTACACAACACATGTGCGCCCTTATGCACTGCAGAGGCCAGTGTATGTAACAGTGGTATATGGTCATGTATTAATGAGTCCAGGTGGGGAGAACCATAAAAGACCTAGGCTTTTACAAATGTGGGGGTATCAGGGTTGAGCTGCCACAAGGTATGTGGATGTACAGTACCGTATACTCCACCTATATTGCAACTACTAACATGACTTGAGTTACTGCAAGCCTACTGCCCCCTGCAATACAGACTGTTCTGTGAGTTATGCCTTGATATGTTCTGGGTACAACCCATTGGATCACAAAATGTCTTTACCTCCTACGGAGATTGTACAGAGTGTAGATAGAGGCTGCTGAACCACACACCTGCAGTACATACTGTTGATTGTGTGGTACTCTGTGGCCCAGTCTGTCAGCACTACTGTACATTCTGAAGGACTTGGCCTGGACTGCAACAGTTGTGAACCTTTCCAGACTACTGTATAAGTGTAACTGTTTCACAGTTGCAGTACTCTGTTTATATGGTTGTCAGTATTTGAACAGCTATATGATATGGCATATAGGACTGTTATGGTACACAATTAAAGGAGTCCCATTTCTGCAAACCTGTGTGTGTTGTCTTTAGTATGACCTTTCTACGGGTATATGTTGCAGGCAATGATTGACATTTGTATGTTTAGCCCATACAGTGTCCAGTTGTTCAGGTGTTAACTGTAGGCATACTGGCTGTTCCATATTGTGTTCACATCCTACATACGTATCTGACTGTACATAAACCTGCATGTGTATGTGTAGTCACATATGTGTATATATATATATATATATATATATATATATATATATATATATATATATATATACATATTATATATATGTATATCTGTATCAGCATATATGTGTATCTGTATCCTGGGGATGTTGATGGCTTCCACATATTACATGTCCTGTGGGAGGCAGACTGTACTTGGTAGTGTATTGCAGGGTGCAGGTGTTTGGCTGTGGGGGGATGCCTATTCGTACAAGACTTATAGTATGTGGGGCCTCTCAATCCCATTAATGGTGCATGTGGACATTGGTGTATTTGTTAATCTGCAATTGCTATTTACAGATGTATGGCCATATATACCTATATGGATATATTTATCTGCTAGCATATATATAGGTATATATGCATAGATAGTGATATATATGTATATAGAAGTAGTAAAACAACATATATATTTGAATACATGTGTATATATACATATATGGGTATGTCGTATCTGTTAAGGTTGCACTATAGTTACAGATGCAGACATCTAGATGTTGGTAAACATTCTCTGCACTGTTGCATGACAGGATTGGCTGATATGTTTCTGAAACATTGAGCATTGGTGTACTTGTCATGACTTAGTGGTACATCGGTTTGTCTAGGGTGTTCAGGGTCCTTGGTATGAGCCTTGCCAGAGTTGTTTAATTTGTTGCTGGCCAGAACATGTCCTGTTGGATAGAGAGTGATTAAGGCACCATAAAGCAGTTGTAAGCAGGTTTGTGTGTTCTTTCCAGCGACAAAATAAACAGGTCCTGCAAGGCTCGTACCCAGGACCCTGCACATCATACACATAGTGATTTACCACTAAGCCATGGCAGATATGCATAATCATGATGTGTCCACATACATATCATGCAGCCCTGGTATACAACACTACAGGCAATGTATTCCATCATGTAGATGTATTTGTGTGTGTATATATATTCATCATTGAATGGATATAACATATCTATATATGTAGATATAGGTATAGACATATCTATATACATATACACACACACACACACACACATATATATATATATATATATATATATATATATATATATATATATATGTATATAAAAGCCAATACATACAGATATATATAGATACATATACAGCCAACGATATATATGTATATATCCACATGTCCACATATAGACAGCACTAGGAATACATATATGTCAGCATATATATGGCTCACCTTTCAAAGGGAGAAATCCATGTGTCCAGAGGCTAGTAGGCCTAAAGTATGTTCTCAACATTGCACAATCCTGCAATACATGCATAGAATGTGCAATGTGCGAATGTCAATATGCATTCACTCAATGCAGATTAGGCAATTTGGTTGCGGATGCCACTATAGTGGGAATGGGGAATAATTGCCTATCCCCACTGTAGTGCACACTAGGAGTGTGTATATCAAAGTAGGGGGGTTGTGGTGGGGCTGGCCCCCCAGACGGTGGTGCAGGGAGTCATGACCCCACCATTACATGTATTCCAACTTGCAGTTCGAGTGTCAGCGAATGTCCGTGTAGAACTGCAATTCTCTCAACAGTGGTGTAGTAAGAAATGATGGGTTAGTCCTTTCTGTTTGCAGAAAGGGCTGTTCAAAGGAATGATTGTCCCCCTGTCAAAGGTGAACACATATATATCAATATAGGCATATATGGACATATATTGGTAGATGGAACTGGGAATGTAACCACAACATATATGTCCACATGCACCATTGATGGGTTTTAGAGACCCAAACAACATACATCTGGCATGGATAGGTATTCCTCCCCAGCCAAATACATCTGGCCTGCAATACAATACCAACCTTCGCAGATCCCATAAGCAGGACCCTACACGACAAGGGCAGTACATGTTAACAATACTCCATCCCACCTGTAGTATGTAAGGCTGGCATTACTAACATATCATGCAGTACAGTCAAGTGGCATGTCATGCTTGGGGGAACACCCTGGGCAGGTGCAGTAAGTAGCTGGGATCCCTCATACAATCCAATAGCCCTACACCTGACAATGGTTTCACCAGTGTTGGCAAGGACATCCACAAACCCACCATATCAACTGGGAACTACCACCCGTTAGCCTGATGACTGTGGTCTGCAGGGACATGAAACATAGCAACAATGACCCATAGCCAATGTCACTGGTTATCTCAACACATGGGACCCTGCCAGTGCTGGACTTGTTAAAGGCAGAGAATACAACCTGAACCCGGTAAACCTCCTCAACCTAATCATGACAGGTGTAGATTAGGGTTAGGAGGTGCACAATGCCTATGTACATCATAGCAGGCTTTTATACACCATCCCACTTGTAGGAATTTGTGTAGTTGTTATGGGATCTACCTCCATTCACAGGATATGTTTCCACCAGGACTGCTTGGCATATGCCAACATAGCACAGGTGCCATCCCATGGGCATACAGTCCTTTACAGGTCATAGATGTGTCAATGCCCTCCTCCACACTGTTGAGGTGTGCAGCACTACTGGGGTTGCTATATCTCACTGGGTGTAGCTGTTGTGGATATGACTGCCATAATTGCAGTTACTGTTGCATCTATCCCCCCACATAGCTGTCTGTAATACTGTACAGTGTATGTAATCAGGTTGTTAGTTGTTGTCTACAGCATTCACAGTAGTTGAGCACTTCACACCTTCCTAAGGGTAGGGCTATGCCACCGGCATTGGCACACACATGTTACTTAGGTGAGGATCACAGTAGAGTGGGGAGAGGGACATACACCCTGCTGTTAGCATGTTCAATGCCATCCACATTGCAGACTGCATATATAGCACTGTGTGGTTGTGCCTATCCTGTCTTGGTGGGATTACATGTGCAACAGATGTGTTACCTGCACGGGGACATACCTACATGTGCACAGTCCTGTACCTGTACTGCATCCTAACCAAAGGCACTGTGTGTTGTACCCAGCCATGGCATGTGGACCACCCACTACACTTACTGGTGTCCACTGTAGAAGGCCTGCTGACACCACTACACCCATCAGCCATGTGGCACACGGAAAAACAAAACATAATCTGAACAAATACTGGTGACAACAATACAACATTGTTAATTAAAGCTAGGATGCATCATAGCTGCACAACTACACCTTCCAAGATATTAGCATTTCACTTTACTGCTGACAACATGCTACACATTATTCCCTTGCTACACTGTTGTACAGTCACCTTGTGCATCAGAACCATGTTAGCTTGTCCCTGCATTGATGTTATGGATGTCAGGCAGTGGCACAGATATCATATTATGCACAGGGTGTGTTATTGGTTTGCCAGAGGCCTAGGCTGAGCCATACAATTGACAACATGTGTGTGTGTGTGTGTGTGTGTGTGTGTGTGTGTGTGTGTGTGTGTGTGTGTGTGTATATATATATATATATATATATATATATATATATATATATATGTGTGTGTGTGTGTGTGTGTGTGTGTGTGTGTGTGTGTGTGTGTGTGTGTGTGTGTGTGTGTGTGTGTGTGTGTGTGTGTGTGAGGGGGGGCTGAATATGGTTATGGGCCACTTGTGATGTTGTGTGTGCAGGTATGTGGGTGCCCTAGTTTGGTTGTTTATGTGTGTGTGTGTGTGTCTGCATGCACACAGTTCCTCCATGTGGCTGCCCTATACAGGGAATTGTGGGACAACTGCAGAATGTACCTGGCAGGATTTGCAGTTCACCATCTCCAGCTCTGGATACGAAACCTATGCTTGGCAGGGGTGCTGTAGGCAGTATCAGGTACAGAACCAGACCGAGTACTGTCCCCCGAGTTTGACAGACATCAACTGGATCCAGGTCCCTCCTGGGACTGGCCAGGGCCACGTGCATGTGGTCTGATCTGACAGGTTGTGGACAGCCTCCCCACAGTGCTGGGGCTGGTACTGCCACTACGGGAGCGGTTGTGACTGATCAGATGTCCATGGAGACCTCCAGCTGCTGGTGTTGCTGGCATACGTCCATGTGGCTGTCACAACCATCCCACCCTGTTTTGACACATGGACATGACATTTTGGATGAATTCTAATGTCTCATCCGACCATCTATCCATTACCTCGGTCTAATTATGGATGGCACCTTCTAGGCCACTGATGTTGTCAGTTACAGAGTTGTGATGAGCCCTCTGTGCCCTTAGACCCTGCCTGGTGTACTGTTCCATATGTGCCTGTGCTTCCATGACAGTCTGGAGCATGCGTGTTATTGAAATACGGGTTGCACATCTGCCAGATGCATGATGACCAGCAGTGCTCCTACGAGCACCCCTGCACATCTGCCTATGTGATACCCAGCCAGACATCTGGCTATGGCTGCTGTGTCCTGACACACTTGCCATAGATACCACACTGTCCTGGCCCATGCCAACCGTAGGCTGTCCCTCAGCTAGGGTCAGTGGTGAAGAGGTGTGTAGAGGCAGTGTGACTGTGTCCGTGGATGGTGTGGATATGTATGGGTTGTTAACTGATGACCCAGCTACAGCCCCTGATGACCCTTCCTGTGCCTCAACACATCTATCTTCATGGTCACTGTCTGTATCAGTGACATCAGATTCCCTGGGGGGGGAGACCCTGCCCCACCTCACCACTTGTGAGGGGAAAACAGGGAACACACTGCAAGACCTGTGTAACACCGCTAAACAGTAAATACACACACACATGTATGCAGACATGCCCACACACACACAGACATACATACATGCAGTCGACATACATGGCAACCCATACACTACACCAGACAGTACCTACAGACAGCTCCTGCAACCCCATAACACACACAATAGCAGGCGATGGTGCAGTACAGTATCACACACATACCTATAATTACACACATGTCAGCATGCAGGACATGTGGGGCTGAACAGCATGCAGTGCAACTGTAGTCAATCCCCATTACCAACATTATACATGGCTGTGATGCATGGCTTCTGTTTGTAGGTGATGGCCCTCCACCTCAAACCCACTGCACCCATGTCTACAGCATTGATGTGCATCTGTTCAGCACCCTGGCATGTACTGTGCACCATAACTCATGGGAGTGTCACCCCCATGGAGCACACACAGACATGTGTCTGTCACCCAGGTAGGTCACGGGTATTGGGCATAGAGAGGTCCACAGTGACATGGGGTATGTGCTACATCACTTGGAGGCATGCAGTACACATACACAAGGTTCAACATGCATGTCTCTCCTGCCCAGCACACAGCCCAGGCACCTTTATGCCCATGTAGATGCTGTCATGACTGTCCATGGGTGGGCACCATGTTCCCGTTTGTTCCCATGTGGGGGCTCAATGGCCTCCACATTCCAAATGTAACTACGTGTCCACAGTGTTTAACCAACAAATGTGTCATATACCAGCCCTGTAGGCAGTCTTGTTTGTCACCCAACCAGACCTACATACAAATATGTGCCTAATACCCTTCACCAACATATATACCCCTCATCCCATACAATTGCAATGTGTTCTCAACATGGGTTACACACCTCACTCCACACTCCATCTTGCAGTCATGTACTGGTGTGTAGGTATGTTGTGTATTGATGTGTGATGTTCTCTTACACATGTCATGGCAGGGAAAATGTATTGACGTATATATTTTTTTATATCTATATACATATATATATATATATATATATATATATATATATATATATATATATATATATATATATATATATATATATATATATATATATATATATATATATATATATATATATATATATTGACATACACACACACACACACACACACACAAACACACACATATATCTGTCTGTATACATATATATTTATATATATATATGTGTGTGTGTGTGTGTGTGTGTGTGTGTGTGTGTGTGTGTGTGTGTGTGTGTATATATACATATATGCATATATGTGTAGATATAATTTTGTGTTGTTTATATACCTATATGAGTTTATAACTGTCCGAGGTTCTGTACACATACACAGCTGTGAATATGTATCACACATGTATGTAGCTGTATGAGGGGTGTGTACGACATCTGGACCACACTCATGTACCCTCTTTACTTCACAGATGAAGTGTTCTGCCTTGCTGCAACACAGACAGGTGTCACTTGTGAACACAGACTAACATTATGGGGGTATATGTGGTGACAAACTTTAGATAAGCATATTATACTGCTATGGCAGTGTGGGCATGCTGTGCTACACTTTAACATGACTGTCCTGCAAGTGGTGTGGTCTCTCACCCATGTGTCTATCATGGCGGTATTAATACTCCCACCAGCCATTGGTCACAGTAATTTACAGAACACAGATATCATGGGTCACATCCTTGCCATTCACTGCTGGTCTGCACATTTGACAGGAATGTTCCACTGCCCACAGGGACTAATACTACTGTCCAGTGCAGTTGTTGAGCACAACATCATTACAGGAAGATGTACTGATGGCACATATACATCCTTTCACAATATACATCCTATTATTCTATGCCATATACTACATGCCAATAAATACATATCTGTTTCACATACCTGTTGTGTTTTTTCCACTGTAACACAGCCCTGAGCTTTGTGAACCTTCTTGAAGTGTTTTTTTCTCTCTCTGTCTCTCTCGCTCTCTCTCTCTCAGTCTCTCCAGTAGAGTGATTGAGCTGGTTTGAATAGATTGCAGCATGCTTTTGTTGGTATTGCACTTGATCAGGTGGTGGCCTCTGCATCAGTCAGTGTCCACCAGTTGCTAATTGCATGCAGCCTGCTGTGTAGTACTTCAGATAACCACTGTCATGGCAACCCTGTACTACAAATTGCTGCCTTCTGTGGGCGTTGTCCCTTGACCTTTATAGTATGGAAGACATCCTTCCTGTGTGTGGACATCAGTGTTATAGACAGCAGGTAGCAACACCTCTTACAGCAGAACCTACAGACACAGGCCAAATCCACATTTGGGTAAGGTTCCAGACCTACAAACAGCGTGAGTAGTGTTGTTGTGTGCAATGTATCTTGCTGTTCTTACAGGGTTTCTGTGTACATGGTACTTTTTCATGGAATGTTGTCTGTCTGCATAGCTCTCAACTGTGGGCCTATCCGTATGATACCAGGGGGATTGGCTGTTAGGTTTTGTCTGTGCACCACACAGGTATTGTCCCATGTATATCTGTGGTATTCTGTTTGTTGAGTGCTATCAGTACATGGCTACATCCATTTGTATTTCAATGCCGTATCCCTCCATAAGGGTATGCTGCAATGAATCCTGTAACACCAGCAACTTCCAAAGTGTGTAACAGCAATAATGCAAATATGGCCCTATGTTCTTGCCTCTATCCTCCACATATATGCCAGTCTTTGTCCTGCTGTGATACAGGAAGGGTTATTAGGTAATGGCCTATCATTATTTACTGCTAGCATTACTGCTATCATCCCAGTCATGTCATGTCATGGAGTCCCACATCAACTGTTGGGCCATGTTCATATATATGGGGGCAATAGCTGGAGAATACATTTGTGCCCTTGTACATTCCTGAGGTAAGTGTGTGGTACACAGTGTTCCTTGCCCTTGTACAGCCTTTTATGGGGGGGTGGTTCTATGCCATTAACCTAGGCTATGGCACCTTTCCAGTGCTATAACTGTTAAGAAGAGGGTCATTCAGTGTTATAGTGAGGTGTTAGGTTAAGCAATGATATGTACACGATACTGTGACATTAACACAAGTGCTACTTTTCCCCCTAGGGCCTGACTACAAGGTGTAATTGGAGGCTGCTGAACTACATCTGTAATTGTTGATTGTTACGTATCGTGAAGGCGAATCCTGTTCATACTTTTGTACTAACTGAAGGCCTTGGCCTAGACAGCATAGTATGGTATATATACACATTGCTTGCATTTACTGTTTTGTGTGGGCCTTGCATTCATGACTGATTTCATATGTGGTGTCAGTACTGGCATACCTTATTGTATATTACAAGAATAAAGGTTATCTATGTATGCATACCTGTGTGTCGTGTCATGTCCATTGAATTGTGGGTGGGTATATGTTTAATGTCAGTATTCTCATTTGTGGGAATGGTTGTCACACTACACATTTCACAGGTGCCAGTTGAAGGGCTTGTGGCTGAGGGATGTACTTTGCACCCAGTACTTCCACACTACTTCTACATATGTATGGCTACTGATACCTTTTGTGTGTGTAGATGTGTTTGTACCTATATATATCTCATATGGCTATATATATATATATATATATATATATATATATATATATATATGTGTGTGTGTGTGTGTGTATGTATATATTTATATATATATATATATATATATATATATATATATGTGTGTGTGTGTGTGTGTGTGTATATATATATATATATATATATATATATATATATATATATACATATGAACATATGTATGTATCTATATACAATTGCTGTTATATGATTATTTGTGGGTCATACATTAATATATATATATATATATATATATATATATAGATAGATAGATAGATATAGATATATCTACATATAGCTTTCTATCTGTCTACATTTACAGATATATTTGTCCATATGTCCATGCATGTTCGACTCATATTTTGGCTTGTTCCTCCTTCACTTGGCAATTGTCATGGATGATTGCAGCATTGAATTCAGTAACTAGTGGCAACACTTTTGTGTTTCAGACTTCATCTCCTTTTACATATGTGTTCTAATACGTATAACTATGTAACTAGCAACATTTTAAGTGTAACAGAGCATTAGTTGACATATATCCCTATTTGTACCCACAGTGTGGCATACTTTGTCCAGACTTCTTGCATTAACAGGTTATGTGGTGTGATAATAATACATTCCCTGTACTGTTGACTGATTGTGCTGCAGGATATGTTTGTTAAAACTTCATTTTATGTATATCTGCCATAGTTTAGTTGTAAATCACTTTGTGTATTGAGTGCAGGATCCTGGCTTCGAGCCTAGGTGAGGCAGTTTATTTTGTTGCTGAGCAGAACAAGGGACGTTGGCCATAGAGTGATTAAGGCACTTTTAAGCGGTTGTAAGCAGATTTGCATGGGATTGAGTGACTGTAAGCACTGCTGACCTCCAGTTACAGTTTACTGCACTCAGTTAGCTTCTACTTTGCGTCATCTGTGTAGGCAATGCTTACCCCCGCACAAATGTTCTTAAACACGCTTACTACTGCTTATTTGTGCTTAAACCTGCTTACTACTGCCTAAATTCATTATGACACTGACACTTCACACGTGCATTTCATGCAGTACTCCAGTTCACATTTAAATGTTATTATGTTGGTTTTACGGCAAAAATATGTACACATATGCTCATATACAGATTGCACATGGAAAATGATATGTGCTGCAGTGAGACTCGAACCGGGAATGCCTGTTTGTTAGGCGAGTGATCTAACCACTACACTATTGCTATGCTGCTTCATTTGTATATATACCCCTATACCCATGGATCCTAGTTCCCCAAACACCCAACCCAGCACTTCACTGACACATCAGTCATCCATTCTCCAGTTGGAAACATGGTGTAGCCACACCACCACACATTGTCCACTCCCTATCCTTTGGACCCATTCCATGGGTTGACTCAATCCAAGTATTCTCAGACATCCCAACCTTTTAGTTCACAAACATTGGTGAAATGAGTGACCAGTAGGACACTATTACCAATTTTTGGATTGTCCCACCTGGGACACACATGTCTTTATTTCAAGATTAGACTCTATATTTCATTACTTCGTTACTCCAGTTAACAAGACACTAAAATAAATTGATAACTAAGACTATATGATAATGCACACATTACACATATAAACCAATGATGTACGAGTTCGGCAACATTATATTACAAATAGGACCGGTTTAGTGATTGACGTTGACATAGCCGGCAAATCACAGGAATGATTCAAATATTTCATACTGGGAAAGTCCTCACATTTTATTTTTTTGAGAACAGCACTAACTTTGAAACATAATACACAACTCTGAATTATTGCAGATTCATTCCTTCCCTCTATCTTCTAGTAACTCTAATACTATAGTACTGCAATATACAGCGGAAACAGAACAACACTTATTTTGCCTTGGAATTTTATATCGCAGCAAAATCGTGCAAATGTCGCAAATAAATAAATATATATATGGATGACAAGCATTTTATGACAATCTAAGTAAGGCCTGCACTGTTACAAAGGCCATGCATTTTGCATGAAATTGAGTCAGGATATATAAACCACAGTGCAGAGAAGGGGGTCATCATCTTTTCTGTAATGGACTATAAATAAATGTTTATTTAACATCTGTTAACCGAGTATGCAGACTGTTCCAACAAGTCAGGACTCCCTGAACTCCTATCTAAAACTCAGACTGCCTTCTCGACTACTGAGATCTGGATGCACCAAAATCACCTTTCTCTCAATGCTAACTAATCTAAAATACTACTACTCACATCCTCAAAATCTTTCTCTTTTGATAAACATTCCTTCCAAGTCCTTAGCCAAAGCAACTCTCTGATCGAAGTTGTTCCCTTTGCCAAATTACTTGGTGTAACTATAGATGAACACCTCAAGTTTGACATCCATATTCAGCAAAATATAAAGAAAACCCACCAAAAACTAGGTATGCTATACAGGAACAACCACTTCCTCTCTACTTCTGCCAGGCATACTCTGGCCTCCTCTTACCTCCTTCCCTCTCTTCTGTACGGTGTCCCACTACTAACTAACTATCCTCTTCCATCACTTCCAAACTTGAAAGCTGTTATAACAACATTTCTAAATTTGCCAACAAAGCCAAACATTCCACTCATCACTGTTACCCTCCAATCCCTCAACTGGTTAGAATTCACAAATTACATGGACTTCCTCCAGCTCACTATAGCACATAGATTAATATTTAATCCAACCAAATGCCCCACTCTAACATCCTTCCCCCATACACCCCAAATAGACCTCTCAGATCTGAACACCAAAACTTAATTACTGTCTTCAAAACTAAACGTCCTGCTGGACAACTTCTCCTCTCCTTCTCCTTAGGTAAGAAATGGATCTCTCCCCCTTTCACACTAAGGACAATATCAAACACAAACAACCTCAAAACTCAGCTTTACACATACATCTCCTCCAAATGGAAATGTAACTGCATTCTCCCTACCTAGAACTCTTTAACAAAAGCCGCTGGGAGGGTATCCTCCTGAGTTCCTACGCATCTTATAGCTGGCTGTAACCTTCTATAGCTAATTCCCATACAATCGCTCACACTCTGTAAATATTGTAAATAGCATTTGACTTTTGACTTTAACTGTGTGAATTTGTTAAAATGTATCTGCACAATATTTTTCCACTATGGGCAATATTGCTCACGCTTTGTATTATTTGATATGTATTTGTACTTGTACTTTTATTTTTATTGGACTGCTATCATTAATGTAATCTGTTTCATGGAGCTTTTCTCCCTGGGCCTCCACTGAAAACGGGCACAATGGGCCCAGTGGACTTCCCCGGTAATCAAACTGGAAATAAATAAATAAATAAACATCTAAAAGATGATTTTGTGGTATAGAAACTAGAATCAGAATGTTTTTAATGTGTGCTTGTAAAGTTAATATATCAGTTAAGAAATATTTCTTTCCAAGTACTAATGGAATAAGTTACCCATAGGTAAAAATACACACTTTAATAATTTCAAATTTTTTGCAGATCTGTGTTTCACAGACAAATTTTATGAGCCTTGTTACACAGTCTACATATTCTTATATAATATGTCTATAGTTTTTTGACTTTGTGATGTCTGTCCACATTGAACATTAAGCCTTGTTTGGACGGTAGAAAGTATATATATTCGCATGATTTCCTCTGGAAAATTACTCCTGGAGGTTGGCCTCAGTTTTGAGAATACATTTTCTCTAATAGCAGTACTTAATGAGGGGTTTTTAAGGGTTAATTTATTATATTTATTAGTTGCTTTTAAGCCTTTACAAAATATTTTGAGGCTAAGGGAAGGCATAAACACAGTTTTACCATTATCAATAAAAATGGTGTTAATTATTGTTCCTATCACTGACAATTTGCTTTTTGGAGTAAAAGACATTGTAAGTTCTTAGTGTCTATCACAAAAGTAAATGTATAGAGTTTGTATGAAATAATCTCCATTAAGATGATATTATGCTTGGAAATTAGTGTGATGACAGAAATGGTCTATTCAAGTTTGAAAAAGAATGTGTTTTGGCTCATGATATTCTTTGCTTCTTAAACAAGCTGATTTTTAGATTTGTAAGTTAGTTTAAAATGATGATGCACCTTATGAACTATTGGTTTCATATTTAAAATGAGCAAGTATGATCCATGCATAGAACAAGGTAGTTGTGTTAAATAATCTGATTGTTTTATTTAGTAGAGTATGTAATTATAAATTAATTTTCCTACTTCTATATATAGACACTTCCATCTAACTAACCTACTTCATGGGGGCTCCTTCATTTTTATATTGCAGTATTTACACTTACAGATTCTGAGATTTAAACTTACTGGAACACTTATTAATCATAGTTATGCTTTACTTACTAAAGTCATGCCCACTCCATTTTCAGAGAGAATGTATATATTCAGCATTCTTAACCTTTCTCCTCTTATAAATAATTTCCTTAGCTACACAATCTTCTTAGTGAAATATCTTTGAATTTTAATCCCTTTTTATGTATTTCTTTTATATGGATTTCATCCTGGAGACACGTGTGAGTGCATTATTTGCTATGGAATCAAAGACTACAATTAAATGATTCTGGGACCATTGGCCTTAAGAATCTTAATATGTGATATGACACTACATGTCCTTGCATGTAAGCTATATGCCTACTTCAAAGGTTAATTTCAATGCATAGCACTTTCCAGCTATATGCTTCTCCCACTTAGGTGGCAGTTTGCCTGATACAGTATTTTGGCAAATGCTAAGAAATGTGTTTGTGTCGGCTTATGGCAATTGGCTGAATGACCATTTCATTGAAAAACAATTTACACCTTCAAAATGAGTAAATATGAGCCAATTTCACTGAAACAGCATTTAATCAAATATGAAATAACTGAAATATAATACAGTCAAAAAGACCAAAGTGAAAAGTTTTCATGAAGGTTTTTTAGTACAGGGAAAGCCCCCCTGGTTTGCTGTCACCACCTACTCACTTAAATATACTGACTCCATAGTCACACAACTACATTGAAAAGTGAAAATACCATGCACAAGGAATCACTGCCAATACACATATAGAAACCATTTCAACAATGAGTACGTAGAGCTAACCACAAACACCTGCTAAAGAGTCTTCATAAACCTCTGTGTATTTCTTCTTCTGTGTTACACATCTATATGTACCTATGACACATTCAATAAATAAAATTTTAACCAGCTAAATAGGCTTTCAACTATCTGGATTCACTGATTTGCCGTTCAATGAAATTGTCACTTAACCAAATGACAGGTACCAGTTTGACTTACCTTTACAGAAATACCATGCATTGTTGTCCATTCTCATAACACAAGCAGCCCATCCTTTCACTTTAAAGAGTCTTGTTTTAAAGTTATCTTGTAGGCAGTGCTCATGTCTTTTGCATCTATGACTGTTGTTATTTGTTTTATCATATCTATAACCGTAGTGCATACAGAGAATAGCTAAGGTTCTAATGTTGTCCACTGTGGCACCACCAATTATGAAATGCATGTGAGTCCTGTTCCAATGCTCAGTTTTACCTTGTCTTTCCTATTTACTACTCAGATGGTATAAATTAGTTTTTCATTGAATGTCTTTATAAGGCCACATCTTATCAAAGCTTTGAGAAATTCTAAGTAACTGTATATGTTTCTACATAATTACTCTTGTTATTATCTCTCTACTGAAGTCAAATTAATATTAAATGCAGGTGAACAAATATGACTGAACGTGAATTGTATATACTGTCAACATTCACTGATCTTTTTTTTTCTTAATTCTGAATTGCGACCACCAGGTAACATATAAGTATATTTCCTGAGCAGCTTCTTAATTTTGGCGGATCAGAATTGAATCCCTAGCTTGTCAAGTGCTATCATCACCATATGCTTCCACCCTTTTGAACACATAACTACTATGATACTGTGGTACACAGCATTGTATGCAAGACATGGTGGAACTTCCTGTTTTTACACTAGCTTCATTTTATGTTATGTAGATCATCTGCTCCTTCTGTTGCTTCAGGCTTACTGTTAAAGTCTTTTGATAATCTTTGAAATTATAAAAAAATACTCATCTTTTAATGACTGTTATATAAACATACATTTCTTATCCTGCAATCTTTCTCATTCCTGTTTGATTTTCTGTTTCTCCCTCAACGGCTCATCACTGCCATAAAATTTCATTTGCAAGCTTTTCAGTCTATCTTTAATTTAGTTGTAGCCATTCTAGAGTCCCTCATCAGCTGAACTTTATGAAGCCTCACCTTTACGCTAAGGGTCCATTCTTCCATTAACGTCTGATTATCCAGATTGAAACTACCAGTGTTTTCTCTATTATATGCAAGATATAGTACTGAATAACACACTTGAGTAAAGCATGATGTGACTCTTTAAGTTAAAGAAATAAGATTGGTTATTATCACGCTCTCTCTTTCAATATATATATATATATATAGAGAGAGAGAGAGAGAGGGGGAAATAAATATAGATATATAGATATAAAATCTCTCTCTCTTTTGTATGTATATATATATATATATATATATATATATATATATATATATATATATTCACTTGAGAAGCTTGAAATACTGAAATCTCGAATTTCAGTATCTCGAGCCCAAGAAGTGGAATCTACAAAACAACAAAAACTAAAAACCGCGAAATGCAAAACCTCGAATACCGGAAGTTTTGAATTTCACAGTTTTACTACACACACACCCCATCCACCACACAAATACACACAATCACTCTACTACATGAAAGCAGGGGGGCAAGCCACCCTGCACCCCACACCCCCCTACTTAAATATTCTCACTCCGAGGTTGCACTACATACAAACACACACAAAACATCACCACACAAGCTACTTTCCCTTCGTACACACACATCACAGCAACAAAACACACTGACAAACACCACAGCCCCTACCTAAACCCCTTAACACACACACACACACACACACACACACACACACACACACACACACACACACACACACACACACACACACACACACACACTTACCTGAATACATAACCATAGCGGAACTTCAGAAGTGCGAAATTCAAAACCTCCGGTATTTGAGGTTTTGAATTTCATGCTTTAATCTTTCGCTATTATGTGGATTTGGCTTCTTGGGCTCGAAATACTGAAATATATATATATATAACTGAATGTTTCATCAAACATAGACTCCTCATAAGAACAAAGAAAGAATGATCATTTTAGATCACCCCACCCCGCTGATTATATATGCCAACTCCAAGACTGCACAACAGAGGGATAAGTTGAAATTCTCATTTACCTGCTGCACAGTTGTTGTTGTGTCTTTCGGCTTTTCCCAGTTAGGGGTCGCCACAGTGGAACTCCAGTCCACTAATGATTGGCAGTAGATGATGTTCTAAAAAAGGCTGCCATCAAAAACTCCATTGAAAAGAACATTCACTGTTATAAGCATTCAGTCTTATACACACATATGTTGCCAGTTCAAGACCTTGTTCTATACCTGGTGAAAAAATATGTATAAAGCATGGACTTTGTGGTAGGTCCCACAACATTTGTATATATCTTACACACTTCCCCAAATAGGGATCAGATAACATTCCTGTTCATTTTCTAACCTCTGTCACACTAGTTACACTATCCTAGTCTCCCACATATACTGTAATTCCTTTATTGAATGTTATCATACGTTTCATAATATCTTGGAATTATCCCCCTGTGATCCCAGACAGGATATAAACCTTAAACACAGTTATCATAATCGGGTCCAGATAACCCTTCAACCATACAGAACTACCAGAAATATCTAATAACAAATAAGTGCAAGAGGGCAGTGCCTTGAGATCTGTCACATAACCCCTTCCATCCCCACTAATTGATAGGAAGAAGCTGACCCTGCCTACCCCTATACCTGACATCTTCTTAATGGTAAGTCATGATCTTCAGCCTACAAATGTATGTCTTGTGGGGCTGCTTTCCTAAATAAGTAAATATTCTTCATAAATGGATTGATTAAACTATTCATTTATAAAATACCAAAACTTATCCCCCATTTTCTGTTAGCTGCATCTGTACAACCCCGTCCTGCAGTACTCAGTAATGGAGTTTGATACAGGCTTTACAGTCTTTGGCACCTCCTAAAGGGCATACCCTATTTATTAAACACATACTGATTCATTATGTGTAACACATATGATGCAACCAGAATAAATTTTTTTTCAATGAAGTTTGCATAACAGATTTACCCTGGGATTCACAGACATGGGCTGCAGTCGCATAAGCTGCCTACTGCAGGCAGGCGCAGTTTCTGCAATCGTAACAAATGCACTTCAGAGGCATATTTAGCCACAATGCCTCTAAATCATCCATAATTACTGCCAGTGCTAGAGAGAACTTTTTGGTGGTAACTACCACTGGTATCCCATGCTTCACCTTGACTCTGGCATCCCTCATTCACTCTTCCGGAATGCCATAACATACAGTATGGCTATTGAGACACCTCACTGTTGTGATTGGTTTGGCCATGGAAAATCACTGCTGTGAGCCTGACTCTGAATCGGCGAGGGGTTGACTGGTTGTGGTCAGGCTTATCACTCATGGTAACCCTTTCTGAATCACATAGGTACTAACAGAAACAATATTTTCAGACTGGATAAACTATGGCCACTCAAGAGTATTGACAAACTATTGTCTGTACATTTAACCAAAAGCAATTCTGATACTTGTTAGCTGTCTCACTAATTTCACCCAACCAGTAGGCCCTGCCCTTATAATATAATTCAGGTACTTTCACTTTTATTAATTTGTATACTCAACTCCCTGTCATTAATCCACAGATCTTGTACAATCTGTCATTTTCAAGTTTTATAACTGCATGCACACTAAGCAATCAAACTTAGTGGACAGTCTTTCTGCAATTTCCCATAAATGGCCAGCATGCATTATATTTAAACCATGTACATCTCCTGAGAGGGAAGGACTACCCTCACCCCTGCAGCGAGGCATACCAACTGCATTATCCAGTCTGAAAAACAAATATGCATAATAAGGCACAGTATGCATAATAATGTTTTATATTATTGTAAAATGTAATTTACTCAACATGAAAGATAAATACTGCATTCCTTTGAAAGCAACACATTTTATTCAACAAGGAAGATAAATACAATATTCCTTTGAAAACTAAGCAAATTAAATATTTTCATTCACTTGGCACTTTTGTTTATACTGCTCACAGCTTTTCATTTTTGCAGCATGCTTGTTTCAAAGGATCCCCATCCCTCATTTTACACAGATCATTTAAACAGTTTCACCTTATTCAGTGCTGCAGGCCTCAACTCTCCTTTCTTGTCCTCTCTGTTCTCCATAACATTTCTAATCTACTTATTTTCTTTTGATCATTTGACACACACTCTCACATCATTCTCATATTTTCCAGCACACTGTCATGTATCTTAAATCTAGTCAGAAAGAAATGAAATGTGCATGGCTAATATAGTCTAAATTTAATCTTTAGCATTTTACTCCCACTGCGTAGCAACCAGAAGCTGTGCTCTATCTTTCCCTCTCTCTCTCTCTGTTTCTCTTTCCTTGTATGTGAACAATATTTACAGTTAAAAACCCCTCACTTATCTTCTGTTTGCACAGTTTCCCTTATATCCAGAAAAAAATAATATGTACTTTACGTTTTATATGTCTCAAAAGCACCAGCCAGGAATGTTAGCTCATGACCCAACATCAGACTCTGTGGTACTGTACTGGTATTTTTTTTTTTTTGTTGTTTTTTTTTTTTTTGTTTTTAGATAGTAGCATCAGATGTAGCAGCTGTGATTCTAATCAAATGAGCTCTTTCAGATCTCCAGTTAGCTATCCCTTACATTGCATATATATTTATATTCAGATTTATAAATCTGGCAATGATACATGCATAGGGGATGCCATCAAGGACCTTCACCATGTCCATGCATGCTATACATGCTGCATAACCACTATCCACTGCTTCAGGGACTTTTGCAAAGAAATTAATGAGGTTAAGGTGGCAAGATCTGCTTTTAGAAAAAAACTGAATTGAATGATTCAGGGTTAAGAGATTTTCAATATCCAGATTAATGAAGACTGAGATAATATGCCGCATGGCTTTACATATCAGGCTAGTGAGACTAAACTATCTATAGTTACCAGGGTCTGTGGTTGGGCCACCCTCTGTAACGGCTTTAAAGTGGCTGTTTTCAGGCTTTGGGAATGTAGCTAGTGAACTGTCTTTTATTAAAGAGGTTAAGTAGGGGCTGAGTAGACAGTATCTGGTACTGATAAATGGCTAACTTTGTTTATTATCAGGGCCCATGGATGAGGGTTTTCTAGCTTTTCCAAGGGCCTAAAGGACTTGTCTCATAGTAATTATGGATGGTGACTGGGAATCTGTAATTTGCGAAACAGTTTTAACTGTGGGTGGAGTACAACTTACAATACATTTGTCAGCTAGAATATAAGTTATTGAAGTCTCATCAGAGTAGGTAGCATTTGTAGCTATTCCCCTAGCCCTTCACAGAAAAGGGTACTTTGCCCAGTCAGACTTTCCCATTCAACAATTGCAATAGATAAATAAATTGTGGAATGACCATGAACATTAATGTGTGTTATTTCTTAACTTCTTGACATATTTAACTAAAGACTTGTTCCTTCTGGTTTCAGTGGCTATTTTAAGTTTATATTGAAGTTTGAGCTTTCTAATGGTACTTTAAGCTCAAAACTCAGTGATAGTTTGTTTAAAATTGCTCCAACAGTGGGTATAATGTATGGCTTAGAAGCATTAAATGATTTATTTCTCTTGTCATATTTACACAGTTTTTTTCCCTTAGGGAGTTGCTTTCATATTTCACACTATTTGTGATATGGCTAGGAAATGCCTCATCAATATAACTATTTAAATGGGAATGGAATCTAAGGTTGTTGAAATGGGGACCACTGGAGGAGGTTTACAGTTCCATTTATTTAGATCATCAAGCAGTTGATACTTTTCTTTTTGACAGCCCCCTAAACAGATTGGCATATATAGGGGTAGCATATATAGGGGTGGCATATATAGGGGTAGCATATATAGGGGTAGAGCTACACTTTGAAAAGAAAAGGTCAGTGATTTATGGTCTGAAGATGATAGTCATAGAGGTCTCTAAAAAGGAGTCATCTTTGTGGGGACAAGATCAAGGGTATCTGGGCCCCTAACTGAATGGCTAACTATTTGTGCAAGGGAGTTAGCATTAATAATATCAACAATACATTACTAGGAATACTGGCATTTGGCAGTGTAGGTCAGCTAGCTTAATCATGAGTTGAAGCCCTACAAAACAAAGATGTTAGTATTAATTGTGATTTCAACTAAAGTGATATGTTAGCTATTATGATCAGTATATGACACACAAGGCATTCTATAGCTAGCTATGAAATGGTAATTAATCTTGTTTATGGTGATTTGACATTTAAGAGTTAAGATATTGGTCCCGAGTAATCAGCCATGTGATGATGGTATCTGTAACAAATGCTGATACATTCCTCAATTGCTAGAATGTCCAAAGATATGATAAGTGTTAAACCAAAGACTAAAGGGATGTCATAACTGTTTTGTAGTTATGTCTTCATAAGTACGCAAATATTAAGGAGTTCAATTTACAAGAGGGCCTGCGATTTGGACATGTTTTAAGACACTTTAATGTGCTGCTAATTACAATTTTCCAGTTCAGGATTTAAATCAGATGAACTCTATTTAAGAAAAAAAAATCTGTATGAGGCAGTAAAACCTTTAACCAGAATTTAAAAGCTATAAAATAGATGCAGACCATTCCTGGTAAAGCAGGAAGGCTTGTCAGACTTCTTGTCTCAGGTTGCTAGATATTGGTTCTCCCCAGGATGACATGATCTATATAGCCAGTTATGAAAGCCAATTAATCTTGTCTTTGAATCTTGGCATCATTTTAGCTGATGGCAAAATACCAGTCAAATATATTCACAAACCGAGAATAGAGAAAATAACCTGCAGTAAAACCACACAACCCCGAAATAACTTTCCAACTGCAATGTTCCGACTACAGCGTTCCTTTCTTTCACTATAGAAATTCAGTAATGATAAGTGCTTTCATTTTGTAGTTACAAAACTTCATCAGATAATTCAAAATTCAGAAACCCACATTTTTAAATCCTAAACAAATTATGTGATAAAAGTCATATGACCAAACCCATTCACGAAACCAATTTACTTAAACTAACTTCCTTAAAGTGACATAAACTCCATTAAAAACATAATTTGATAATAGTAAGTTCCAATAATAAAATTACCTCTGTAAATAAATCATAAATAAATATATAAAAAAACACTCAAAAAAAAAAAATATATATATATATATATATATACACACACACACACACACACACACACACACACACACACACACACACACACACACACACACACAAGTACACAAGTATAAAAATTCTAGCATTTTAATGCCTTCATTTTAAGTAATGGAGCAATTTTAATATGGTCATTGAGTCCTGGCCAGTTATATGAATTAAAATATAATTGCCAAAAAAGTTCTCTTTTTTTCAAGCAAAATACCACTGAAGGCAAAATTATTTCCTGCCTTGGAGACACACATTACAATATCTATAATGTCCTAGATGTCCATCTGCGTAGAGTTCCTCAGGTCATTCACCCCTACATGGGCTACTACTAGGTCTGAATCATATTTGTCAGTATGAAAGGATCTTTGAGCCCTTGTTACCCCAATATACTGGCAAAAGGATTCTTATCCACTCTGTTATAGGTTGTGTTGTATACCCGACAACATAGTCCCCTACTGCAAAAACATTACTGTGGGTGAATGCAGTCTCATTGGGTTGAAGTCTGCATCCTTCTGACTCTTAGAGGTACATGTACTGGCCATCAGTATGTGGGATAAAGGTGGTGATGTGGCTGTGTGAACTATTAGCTGACATTTCTTAGTCCTTGGTCTGGGATGCTTAGTGTGTGTTCTCTTAGCAGCCTCAGTGTTAATTTGGTGAACTGAATGTGCTGAATTCTGTGTGCGTATGTATGTGTGTGTACGTGTGTGCTCTGCTTACTGAATGCATTGTGAGGAGACAGCATAACCACCAAGTCCAAGAAATACTCAAACCTCTCAAATACTGAATTACTGTGTAATAGCAATAAATGTTTTTCAGCAACAAAAATACCAGGTCTGGTTACACTACATAATGAATAAGATCTAAATGAGATCCTGTAATGAATATTTGAAGGGGTATGCAAAAGTAGGATAGCTTAATAAGCTACTCCTGATACAATAAAGAATAGTGTAATTTATATTGGACTAGAATATGTTGATAATCGGGGATGTGACTAAAGGATACAAGAATATGAGATGTGGCTACTATATTGTATGTTCTGGGGAGAATAATTAATAGACTATGGACATAATAAGTAAGAGTGGTAGCATTTACATGCTTGGGTTACAAAAAGTGACAGTATTTACAAGTGCAAAAACTGTAAAAGTGACAGTGATGTGGAAATAGTGAAACAATCAGTAAAAAGTGACAAACTGAAATCAGAAAGTCCTAATTGTAGTTTCCCTGCAGTAACGGAGAGCAATAGCTTCAATTTCCATAGCGGTGGAACAATTGGTACAGGCCACAGCAAACCAACAGCAATTATCACAAATCTAGTAGGTATATCCTGTAGCCGAAATATATAGGCTAAATTAGTCAATTCTGAATTAGCAGCAGCAACAAGCTGCATACAGTCCAACCCAATGGCTCCAAATACAGATAATCAAACTGAATAATTCCAAGCACAACTTGATACCACACAACCTGCACCAAAATTGGTACAAATAAGAGTTAATTACCTTTCTCCATATTGGGTGTGATAAATGTAGCGCAAATTGTTAAACTGCATTCAGCAGTAGAGCTATCAGCAAATTTATATCAGATAGGGCCAGTAATCCCTAGTACAGTACACAAGAGGAGTAGCTTTAAAGGCTGTAATAGGTTCATAGGTTTACAGGAGTACACTAGGCTAATGACCGCTAGAGTCTTTTGAAGCATATCCATGCATTCCAAATCTCTGAAAATTTCTGGTTCCCTTGATATGTGCAAGCAGGGGCTTGGGAGATGATCCATTTACATGCTGCCTGTGTCCATTAGAGACATAGGTGCCAAAACAGGGATGAATTTCCTGCTCTCCATACAATTGTCCAAGCTGCACTTGAATTGGGTTAGGGAGAAACTCTGCTTCACATGGATAGCAAGCCTGTTCCAGAGAAGGAGTAGTCTCTGGGATACATACTTGTCTCTCCAGCAGGTCCTATTTATATCACAGGCAAGGTTTAAGTCTTTAGAATAAGTAATTATGGTGCTATTTGTTTTGTAGATATGCAGGAGGTACATCAGGGAGGGTTCTGACAATGCCTTGTACGCCAATTTAAATCTCCCCTCAATAACCTGTAGGAAACAGAATCCAGGGATAGGGCTTTCAGGTGGTATGATATCATGTTACTTATGTCTTGTATTATTTTAGTGAAGAACCTCTGCGGATGTTCCATTCATTGGATGTGCCTGGTTAGGTGCATGCTGTACTCAATGATAGGTCTGATGAATGCTGAATACACTGGAACAATGACCTCCTTGTACCTAGATGCCATACCTTTGTTTATAAATTGCACAGCATATAATGTTTTACCACACTGATGTACACACATGATGATCAAAGATTAGATTACTGTCTATATGTGCCCCCATGTCCCTGACTCCTGGGTCGACTCTTAGGGGTGTGTTGTCAATACGATAGTTGCCAGGAGTGAATAACTTCCCGAAGGATGCTATTATGCATTTCTGTGCATTTAGCTTTAGTCCATGGCTCTGAAATAAGTTATTTATGTGTGTCAGCCCTTCCTGGAGAACACTGGTCTCAGTGGGAGATTCTATGACTATTCCTGATTTGCAATTGTCTGCAAATTTGGTCAGTCAAAGGCCCTTGACATTGACTTTATAGAAGTAAATGTTAAAAAGGTGAAGTCCCAGGATGAATCCCTGAGGGACTCTGCTTGCGACTGTCCTCTTTGTAGAGGTGTACTTCCCAATTCTAACTTCCTGGGTCTTGTCTGTGAGCCAGCTGGCTATCCACTGGGGCATAAATGTTTATACATAGCATCTTCTGTTTATCAGCAATGCCAGAGTGGAGTATTGCATTAAATACCTTAGTCAGATTAAGGTTGGCAGTGTGAATTGATTTGCTTTCATTCATTGCTTTGGTGACTTCTCAGAAAAGTCCACCAGGTTGAATAACCAAATTGGGTTGTCGCCAGTATTTGGAGGTTTCCTATGTCATTCTTGATAATTTTCATGATAATTCTTTCCATGGCTTAGCATATCAGAATAGTTAGACTTTTGGGTCTGTAGTATTCAGAGTTTGCAGATGGCCCACCTATGTGCAAGTGTTGACTGTTTCTGTTCTCCATTCGTGAGGTATGAAGCCTGTTTGGAAGCTTTTGTTAAACAACAATTTCAGGGGGTCTGATAGGTCATGTCTCATGCTATTTAGAAGGCATCCTGGGATATTGTCTGTTCTCATCAATGCAGTGTTGTTGGCCTTAGGGGGAGAGAGAGAGAGAGAGAGAGAGAGAGAGAGAGAGAGAGAGAGAGAGAGAGAGAGAGTGAGAGAGAATTGGGGACCTATCCCTTAGTGATAGTAGGGGTTGTTATATTTGATGGTATTTCCTGAGGAGAGGTTGAGGGGGAGAGAAGGGTAAAGTTAATGCTGAATTTGACTGCCAGTAGGTTTGCTATATATTCTGGCTCATTAACAAGGAGCTTTGCACACAATTGTGTATTGCCTTTGAGGTTGCTGACATAGCTAAAGAATGCCTGGTGGTGGTTCTTGGCCTGTGAAGCCAAAGTTACCTCAATGTGGCTTTGGCAGACTTTTCTGCCATCTGAGTTGTTTATTTAGTTTGACGAGAGTGCTTTTACCCTGCTGGGTACTATACCTCCTAATTTTGCCATGATTTTCTTCCTTCTGTTATATAGCCTATTGATGTTGTGATTTTAGCAGAGTGGCTTGTTCAGTAGTCCTTCTTAATGGGTACAGCTGCCTCTGTGTTAGAGCAATATTTATTTATTTATTATTTATTTATTCATTTGCATTTGTTAACCAAGAAAGTCCACTGGACTGAAATGAGCCAAAAATAATTTGTATTCAATAAGTGAGAAGCAGCAAGTAGCACCACCAGGAATCAAAAAAGCGTGCAATCAGTAACTGAGATAGTTAATTCAGTTATCGTTTAACCAGTATAAATAATTTGTGTCTGCAAAATTACATGAAATCACATTAGCAACAGTGAAGTATTACTGTAGATTATGCCAACTATGAATTACAATGCAACAGCAACAGGGCACAAAAGTATACAAAAGCGTACCTTTCAACTGACAAACATTAGAAATTTGAACAAAATCTGAACAAAAGCTCTTGAAAAGTAGATACTGCCGACAAAAGAGAAATCAAAAGAATCTGGACTGCTCATTAACAAGACATTGACTTATCTATAAGCATATCCCCTCCAAATTCCAACAGCATTTTGGGATACTCCAGTTAGAATCCCTAGTTTAAAACATTTAAAAAACAGAAGTGACAAAATGACACAAAATATAAGAATAATAATCATGTTTTATTAAGCTCTGACTAGGACTGACCATAGTAAAAAGAATACTGATATAATAGGTAAAAAAAATTAAAGCATGCACACTGCAAGTTGATTGAAAGATGTTATCACAGTAAATGCTCTCACCATAGTGCAATTCATAATTTAAATGGATCACTCAGAATTCCATGGCACCCTGTTATTTTAGCAGAAAAATCAGTAAGCACAAAAGTATAATATTACTAACACTACAGTCGTTGGAACAACAGTGCTAATGTGAATGACTCAAGGAGATGAGGTGCAGATATTACGTTTATAACTTAATAAGCAGACAACAATTTCCATTCTGTGTAATACAGCAATTGCGATAGATTATGGAGTGCTGTCTTATTTATTGAAAACAATTAGCTGAACAATAAGCAGACAACACATTCTGTACTATGAATCGGGCAACAGTACAAAAATATATCAAGGTAGTGTATTTATATGCAACCAAGCAATAAACAACATATGGTAATAATTTACACTATCTGTGATACAAAGTTATTTAAATGGAATCAGTCAGATACACAAGAGCTGACAATGAGTTATGGTATGCAAACAAATGTACATTTATTAACTAAATATAATGGCTATTTGTATGGAAGAGCCTGGTAATGACTTGGACATTTTCAAACTTAAAATGAAGCTAAAACCTGTTAGCTCTAAGCAGAATAATGCGATATATAAGACATGCTGTAATCAATATGGCAACAAAGAAAGTTTCTGTGATGCATATGTCTGATACTGCAGTTAAGACTGAAAAGAGTTCAGCTCTAGACCACTATTTTTACAAGATGTGTCTATAAGCACTTTATGAGGTCATTTCCTGTACTCAGTTGCAAAATGTAGAAAATATGAAGAGCCTAACCATTTTTCTTGAGTAAGCGAGTCAAGGGGGGGCAGAAAAGATTTAAAAAAAAATGATGTTGAAATTGATGGTAGTGTAGTTTCTGATTTGAGCAGTTCCCTTGCTTATACACAGAAAGCAGAAATGAATAATTCAGTTGATACGTGTGTTGAAACTGGCAGCAGTTTCTTTAATGGGCATAGAATCACATCACTGTTGTCAATATAAGAATTATCTATTAATCAAAGATTTATTTCTCTTAAGCTATATGCCAGAGCAAACTACACTGGTATAACAGTAACAGAAAGGGCATTTTGAGAACTTGTCTTGAGAAGCTTGTTGTCAGATTTTAAACTTTCTTTGCTCTGTTTCTTTAATCAAGTCCTAAAACCAATGGGTCTAATAGAACTGTTCTGTGTGTATGAAAACAGAGCTTAATAAAACTGTTCTGTGTGTATAAAAACAGAGTTATCGTTTCGAGCCATGCTAGTGCAATGACCAACTGTATTGGGAAGATATGCTTGTGAACAACTGGGCATGAAAAGTGAATTCTAGAAATGCAAAATACTAGAGGTTTTGTAGTCTGTCAGAATAATTCACCAACTCACAGTGACCAGGATTCTTACAGTCATAGAGTCAAAGATTCACTGAGCCATCGTAAGCATGATTCACATTTTAATGAAGCACATAATGCACACATTTGTAAATACAGTCATTTGCAAATTCTTGCACTATATTTTCAGATTCATGTACAGTAAACTCTCAGTTAACTGGTAGCCATGGGGATTGCAGATGCCAGATAACTGTGGTCTTTGGTTGCTTGAGAGTTACCATTGAAAATAGGCCTGACTAATACTGTACCCTATAATATTTGTTTGGCTTGACTTGTTCTCAAGTTGGGGAGAGAGAAAATGTATTTCTATCTTCCTTTTTAAGACTCTAAAACTCCAAAAACATAAGGTATGTTTCTGAGGGGGGAGACAGAAAGTGCTGCACATAAAAATTGTACTGTATTTCTTCAATATTTTTCTGCCAGTTGCTTGAGAGTGCCGGTTGCTTGAGTTGCACTTAACTGAGTGTTTTTATAAAGAAAGAGATTGAAAGTTTAACTTTTGAGAGCTTTACTAAATGTACATTTGCTTTTTTAGAAGTGTATTTGGTTTTAATTTGTTAAATTGATTGTTTTAATTGTTTAATTATTGGCAATTGTGGTATGTATAAAAGGATTAGTGAGTATTGTTATTGTATTCTGAGGAAGTCTGTTGACGAAAGCATAATAAGACTGTTTGTAGCTAGTGTGGTTTATCTACCTGGTATTTCTTTCTCCAGCAGCCATTGTGGTTTTGGAGTGTTTTCCCACATTTGGTGCTTTTGGTTTTGTTTTGTAAACTGAAAGTTTACTGCAATGTCTTATGTTTCAGAAGCAGAGTGCAGTGTGCAATGATGTGGGCCGCACATTGAAAACAGAAATTTGAATTCTGATGTTTCATTTGATATTTTTGGATAATATGCTAACTTATTTACTAGCTTTGACAATTGATCATGACCTTTCCTATCAGACTGAACATGACTCAGAACTACAAAGGCTTAAACACATCATACTGACAGAATAACCAAATAAATGTTTCATTGCCACTTCAGGTCCATACTACTTTTTGGTGATGAAACTGACTGAAACTCAAGGATTGCTGTTCAAATACTATGCAGTGATTGTACCAAACTAGGTACATAATGATATTGGAAAGGATCTATGTAACACATTTTGGTATTCTCAAGTGTGAAAAAAGGGCACATGACATAATGTTCTAATCTGATATATCACATCAAATGGAAATTAAGGTAAAAAGAAGGTGACATATCTGTAATACATATCACAAGGACAGCTCTAAGGATACTATGATACCTCATTCAGACAGGTTATGGAGTATGGGTAACGCTGATTTGTTTCACTTTAAGGATAATTAGTATCTCATGAATGCTGGCTACTACTGAAAACATTTTGAAGTAATGAGATACAGAGATACATCTTCACAATCAGCCATCACACTGCTTAAATCATGGCATCATGAACATTCTCATGCATGACAATGGCCCACAGTTTGAAAGCTAAGAATTTCATATTTTTTTCACAATACTGTGAATTTCAGCAACGTCTTTTACAGCAAGGTATCCACAATAATGATTTTGTAGAAAGATTGATTCAGATTGTAAACAATATCACAGAAAAGACCTACTGACAGTTTGAAGCAAGACTGTTATCCAGTTCTCCTTAATTAGAGACCTATTCTACTACAACCCATATAGGACTGCTATTGTCATAATTGTTGAAGTCAAGCAGAAAGAAGACTAAGTTACCTGCCTCATCTGTTTTACAAGAGAAAATTGTAAACCTGCAATCAGACTGGTGATAGAACTCACAAAAACAAAAATATATCTGCAACATATCTGCTAAGCTATCACGAACCTGGACAGATATTTTGAATCTAGAATCCATTTGACAAGCAGTTGAAACCACAGAAAGATGTTGTGAGTCATTACGAGTACTTATCACCATGGTAACCTGCAGTAGTTGATAATGCAGTTATTTTTTTATGTTCATAGGTTCATAGGTAGGTACTAGGCTATCTGCCCAAGGGCATTTATAAGCCTAGCCAGAATGTGTTGGCTTTCGCCTCCCTTTTAGATTAGTTTACTGAGCCTCTGTCCAGCAGGGCCTCTGAAGTGATCCCAGGGGTAAATTTATGATTTCCCATCCACTCGTCAAGATTTCTCTTGAAGAGAGTCAGTGAGGTGCTTTGCCTAACATAGATTGGGATTCTATTCCAGAGCAAGGGAAGTCTCTGGGAGAGGAATCATTCCCTCCAGCATGTCCTATTTATTGTTGTGCTGACATTTAAATCCCTAGAGCATGTGGATCACGTACTCGATGTAACTGTTTAACCTTGTATAGCATCATTATCTACTACTGACTATAAAATTGACTAAATTTAGTAGACTAATTAAAAAGCCATTCAAATATAATGAGTTTATTACAAGGTTATTTGAATAAACTGGCATCATCAAATGCTGGCAACATCAATGCACAAACATCAAAGCCAGAAGCTAAATCATATAAACTGTACTGTAAACCCTCGCCAGTCACACCCCCTGCTACTTACATATATAAACTTCATAATTACGCTACAGAGAGTAAAAAGGCAAAAATCCGATCTCTGCTGTATTGTGATCTCAGACAACACATTACTAGCTCCTACACAGCTTGTGGTAAAGCCATTCGGGGTTATGTGATTCAAACTTAGAGTTTTGATGTTTTGTGCATTGATGTTGCCATTGTCAATGTTATCAATGAATCTCCATGGTATGATAGTAAAAAATGAGCTTTTCAAGCTGTTGCCTAATCATTGGAAATTTTTACTGGATATCATTCACTGCATTATTGTATGTATACACATTTATCTATTTCATATGCAGTGTGGCAGATGTAGTTGATAATAGTATAGCACAGATGGTTATAGATATTATTTTCATAAATAATTTAGCTTGATTGGAGAGAGGTAATGAGTAGTGAAGTGTTTATTTAAGAAATTCTATAAGCTTCATAATGTATGTGAGATATCACACAATTCTGGTTAGACATTTTATTGGCACCACTCCAATAAAACACACAGTTATTCACCCACTGGTTTCTGGATATCTGCATTTTTCTATCAGGCTACTAACATTTATGAACAAACTCTGAATGCGGTGGATAAAGGCACAACTGCCATTAGGGTTCTGGTACCAAATGGTACAAGACAAAGAGTATATTCAAGCAGAGGTGTCCACTTGTTTAGCGATGCCATAGGAAGCATCAGATATCAAGACAGCTGTCATTTTTTTGGTGTTTAAGTGTCACAGGACATTTTGAACTGTGAGTGGAACTGTAGACATGGGTTCAGAAGAATTGGCAGGAATTTATAACTAAACATGAGAGATGAGGGCTCAACAGATATTTTAATAGAGTCTTCATAACAAAACAAATGGAAGGAGGAGTTCCATGTTGGGATGGACAAAGAGACGGGACATCTGACAGTTACTATTTATTATTATTTTTTTTACATTTGGTTACCTGGAAAGTCCAGCTGTGTAGCAGTCCATTTTCAGTGGAGGCCCGGGGAGAAAAGATCAAGGTATTACAAAACATTTTAAGAACAATAATTTTACAGTCTTTAAAAACAATACACAACCAAATGCAGTTCAAATAGTTATACCAAATCAGACATAATATGAAAACATTGGTTAAGATTAGATACAAGTTATATGACAATAGTTTAATAATTAGAGAGAATTTAGCCTGTTTATAGAGAAATTAAAGGTAAATTAGTATAATATAAACAGGAATTACAATATGAAATGAGAGAAAAACAGGTTTATTGTATACTTAGAAAGCCAGGGGAGAAATTGATGGAAGTAAGGAAGTAAGTGAAGAGTGGAGAGTAAAGAGATTAGTTACCAGTGGAAGTTGTAGAAAATGAATTCAAGTAGTTAAGGGAAAATGAGGTCCAACATCCTGTCTGCATTCTCCCCAAGGATCCAAAATAACCTGGCAGGAGTACTATCAGATCTACAGACAGAACTGTTGTACTGGTTTGGTCAATCAGTAGCAGAGAGTTTACAGAGGACTGAAAGGGGGGCCATGTTGGTATCACTAAATGGGGGGAGGGGTATAGAGGCTGCAGGCCTATAACACTTACCTCAGTAGCCAAATTCTTGGAGCAAAGAATGAGTGAAAGGCTTATTGCTGTCCAGGTGGTCTGCAAGCTGTACAAGTACCAACATAGGTTTCTGGATAATGTATAATATCTGTTGAAACTGATTCAGCTTCATGTTGCACTGTGCTAGAAAATGGGAACACGGACAGTACTTTATTAATGACTTTAGTAAATTATTTAACTCAGTCTTTCATAGGTAACTGATAGGTAAACTGAAGCAGTAGAAGAGAAACTGACTAGATAGGTAAGGATAGTAACAGGACAAAAAGAGCATTAGTTACAGGGATGCTTTCTAAGGCAAAGATATGGATAGTGAGTTTCCACAGGAGTTGGACCTATGACATTACTCTTTTCATGTGTTACACACACACACACACACACACACACACACACACACACACACACACACACACACACACACACACACACACACACACACACACACAATATTTGTGGATACTACTAAGCAGAAAGATCAAGTGAAGATCAGAGAAGAAAACTTCAAAGGGAAATGGAGGGACCCACAATGAGGGTAATGAAGTGGTATCTAAGCTTTAATGCATGGAGGTGAAAAGAATATCACTTCAGGTTCTAATTATCCCAAACTGTTGTGCCAGCTAGAAAGAGTGAGACTAACAAGCAGGAATTTGTAAAAAAATGCTTTGGTATTCTAGTAACTGCAGAAATAAACCACCAGACACAATCTGAGAATGCTATAACTAGAATTAATAAAAGAGGTTCACATAGGTTCATCATCTGAATTCTCAAGTTTATGATCTACTGGTTTTCAAAAGGACACATTGTAGCAACACGGTGTTGGTAGTTTCTACTTCCTGTACATATATCAAGATTTTTTGACGAATATTAATGACTAACTTCTTTTGAATATAAGTGGATGCTTGCTACACAAACTTGGAAGGTGTTCATATTATAACTGTCAAGTGTGTCAATTTTTGATAGTTATTTTAATAATTAGGTTTCTAAATTTGGTGTTTGCTCCCCAAACAATACAGTACAAGCATAGAGTTTCAAACAGAACCATGTCAAATGTGATGTTATGGACAAAGTGCAGCTCATTTCTTAATAGCCAAAAGAACCAAAATAAAGTAAGTTCCTAATGTTTGTGTGAATTGTTCAAGTCTCCTCGCCACATGATTTTTCTAGTAAGTTGTTTCAGGTAGCCGTGCAAAGCCTATAAAATGCAAAATTGTATTCAAGAACAGGTCAGATCAGTGAGGTGCAGAGTAGAATAATGACTGGGCATGGTTTGTAACATCAGAGGACCTACAGAATTGTAGTGACTAGGCATGGTCTGTAATATCAGAGTAGATACAGAATTGTAGTGACTGGGCATGGTCTGTAACATTAGAGGAGATACAGAATTGTAGTGACTGGGCATGGTCTGCAACATCAGAGGAGCTACAGAATTTAGTGACTGGGCATGGTCTGTAACATCAGGGGAGTTACAGAATTGTAGTGAATGGGCATGGTCTGTAACATCAAAGGAGCTACAGAACTGTAGTGACTGGGGATGGTCTGTAACATCAGAGGAGCTACAGAATTGTAGTGACTGGGCATGGTCTGTAACATCAGAGGAGGTACAGAACTGCCGTAACTGGGCATTGTCTGTAACATCAAAGGAGCTACAGAACTGTAGTGACTGGGCATGGTCTGTAACATCAGAGGAGCTACAGAATTGTAGTGAGTGGGCATGGTCTGTAACATCAGAGGAGCTACAGAATTGTGGTCACTAGGCATGGTCTATAACATGAGAGAAGCTACAGAACTGTAGTGACTGGACATGATCTGTAATATCAGAGGGACTACAGAATTGCAGTGACTAGACATAGTCTGTAACATCAGAGGAGCTACAGAACTGTAGTGATTGGGCATGGTCTCTAACATCAGAGGAGCTACAGAACTCTAGTGACCAATAACGTGCCTTCCGACAACATATGTACTATACACTGGAATTGATGCCGACAGAGTTGATAGTCATTTAGAAGAAAACGTAATTATGGCAATAGAATAAAAAGGCAATAAAAGGAGGTCATTTGGTACAAAGGATCATTTGTTGCTAAATAAAGTCATAGTGGAGAACTGTAAAAAGGGGAAGAATCTAAGTAAGCCATGGCTAGACTAGAAAGAAGCATTTGACAGTATCCCACATTGATGGATAAAAGAGTGCTTAAAAATGTATAAGATACACCTTACAATGATCAATTATATCACAATAACCATGAAACCATGGCAGACCACTTTACAATTAAGCCATGGTAAAGGACAAATTATTATTCCAAAGATAAACTCCGAAAGGGGATATTCCAGGGTGACTCTCTATCACTGCTGCTATTCTGTTTTGCCCTTAAACCATTAAGCTGTCTACTTAGCTTAGGCCATGTCTATAATTTGGCTCCTAGAAAACAACAAAGTATAAAGACTACTCATCTACTCTGAAGTGAAAGCATAACTGGAATTAGTCAAAACCTTTTTCAGATGATATAAGAACGTCATTTGGTCTTGATAAATGTGCAAAAGCAACCTTTAAAGCAGGAAAGTTGCAGCACAGAGAAAACATCGGTTTGGGACAAGATTGTGATATAAAATAACTTGAGCAAGAGGGAGTGTATAAATATTGGAATTGATGAAGGATCAGCAATAAAACATGAACAAATGGGAATAAAACTCAGTAAGGAATATTTTAGAAGACCTAAATTAATCCTGAAAGCAGCATTGACATCTAGGAACAAAATTCAAGTTATAAGCCAATTTGCTCTTCCTGTCCTAGCATACAGTTTTGGAGTGATTGGCTTCAAAAGGCATTGGATAGATTAGATAGGAAAACAAGAAGGATGCTTCATGCTCATCAAATGATTTATAAAAATTAGTGCATACCAAGATTATACATTCCCTGTTCCGAAGGAGGTATGGGCCTCCTTGAAATTGATTACATGTACATATCTGCAGTCATGGGACTGCACACATATCTGCTGAACTCACAACGGCCAAATGCAGTGAAAGTTTTGAAATATGAGGAGAATAAATCTAAGATGACTTCCCTGCTTAGTCTAGCAGAAGCCTATTGGCTTCAAGCGGGAATGGAAATCAAACCAGAAGTAGATAAAAATCAGGCAGCAAATGAATGTGCCAAAAAACAAAAGAAGGATTTTAAGGTTAAGGATGAGATGAGAAGGCAAGAAATGTGGAAAATGCATAAATATAGTTGCAAGTATCGTACACTCCTGTGAAAAAAAAAAACATGTTGGTCAGGATTGAACGCAGGAATGGTTAAGAACAGGCAAATTCAAACCAAAAGATGAAAGGTTAATATTAGTGGCCCAAGATAATGGGCTACATACATGTTGGCTTACAAAGTCCATTGAACATGTGGGATAAACAGACAAATGTAGGTTTTGTAAAACAGAACTGGAAACAGTCACACACCTTGTTGCTGGTTGTGACATACTAATGGCTGAAGGACTGTATACTGAAAGGCATAATAATGTGGCAAGACTGTTGCACTGGAGATTTGTGAAAACATTATGGTATTGAAGTGGTTGAAAAACACTGGAAACATGAGCCACAAAGCATCACAGAAAATGAAGTCTGCATCACATGGGATCACGCATGACCAACAGTTGTGAGAAAGCCAGATATAGCAGTCCATGAAAAGAGGACGACAATAGTCTTGATCATTGAAATCGCTACACCCAGTGACTACGGTGTCGTATGTACAGAGACACAAAGTCATAAAATATCAGGATTTGCAGGCAGAAATGAGAGCAATGTGGAAGAAAGGTACCCAGACAGTTACAGTAGTAGTAGGAACAATGGGTTTTTGAATCTACAGTCGTATTTTGGTATGTTACCAACACATGTAACTCCATACGAATTGCAGAAGGAGTCATTACTGGACACATTGCTAACTACTGATCACAGAAAGATGCATGCATACTTCTCCCTATACAACTTCTCAGATGTCCAGCTCATTGCTCATGGTGACACAGGATCTCTGGGGATGATATCATAATAGTGCAGTCAATATAGGTGCATGTTAGGGACAGACAGCATAAGTGACACCTTACCACACAGATGGAGGGAATGTCCTCATTGCACTATTGTACACAGCCATTATAGCATTTTCAGTCAGTGAGAGGGGTTAAGCTGTAATTGAAACATGGTGTGGTGTGATACAACATATGTGTCCCAGCTTCCACCTCCCACAAACCATTGTCAACTTCTCTTCTCAACCCACTGAGATGGCACACCCAGTGTGTATGTATGTGTGTGTGTGTGTGTGTGTGTGTGTGTGTGTGTGTGTGTGTGTGTGTGTGTGTGGATGTAAGGGAGTACCAGGAAGCCCCACTTTCGGCGGTGGAGGCTAGTACCAGGAGAGGAAGGAGGGAAGGAGAGCAGGTTTGAGATATAAAATATGCCAAACAGCTGATGAGCAAGCTGAGGGTGCTAAAGAAGCAAGCAAACAAACAAACAAGCAAAAAAGATATTGGCTATGGATTTGATGTCTGACGGAGTCTTGATTAGAGTTATGTGTACATATTTCTAAGCATAGGAGATAGAACATGTGATAACTGTGATATTATATGTATGTGTTAGCTGTTTATTAATACAAGGATTAGCTATGCTTAGGAATTTATGGTAAATTTCAATAGGGCCTGACATTTTAGACAAGTGCAGTTTCTGAAGAAGTTGTTTTACTTTTTCATATAGAACCATGGCTAGATCATACCTGTGTAGATCCCCAAGCTGACAGTCCCCCAACTCAAACTTGACAAGCAAAAAAGGGAAAAAAAAAGGCTTCTCAAAGTCAAATGCCAATAAAAGGGTCTTCTCCTATAACTGTAGCAAGCTAATTCATAGGTTCATAGGTAGGTACTAGGCTATTGGCCCTAGGGCCTATATAAGCCTAGCCAAAAAGGTACCCTGGCTTTCACCATCCAAGAAAATTATTTTCCTGTGCCACTATCGAGCAGAGCCACATAAGTGATCCCTGGGGTGAATTTCCTATTTCCCATCCAATTATCAAGATTTTTCTTGAAGAGTGCTAATGAGGAGCTTTGTTTGATATAGATAGGTAGTTTGTTCCAGAGTAATTGCTTAAATTGTACCACACTCAGACAATAAGTGCTTCAGTGCTTTAGATGTGACCACAAATGCAGTTTCAGCATTCATTTATATAGCCATAACATCCTTGTAGTTTCATAAATCAGTGCTGGTATTGCACTTCTGCAAAATAAACAGCTGCCTGTCATGAGCTGACAACTTGTACCCTAGTTATGTCTTCATATGTCAACACTATAAAATGAAACTGAGGTTGTCCTAGTTGCTTATCTACTGTCTGAATTGAGGATGGTAGTAATGTATCTTAAAAACTGCAGGTGTTAGTATATAAAACTGATTTTATTAAGAAGTGTTTTGCATTTAGTTACAACTTACAAAGGATGTTTGTTGAAACTCAGGTTGCTGGTCAGTGTTTAGAGAGTTTCCCAGAATAATTTTGGTTCTCCTAACTGCAACATGAATTGGCCCTTATGTATGTGGTTTTGGTTGTATTTGTGGTAATTCTACAGGCAATCTTAATTTTTTTGTCTGCTGTCCTGCTATTCATCAAGCCCTGGCCTCTTGGCAACAAGAAAAGACTCATTTATTTCCGGGGGGTTGAGACCCCCATAGCTAAGTCATTCAGTAGTGGAAAGAGTGAATTTTGCTGGGAGATGGAGCCATGATTTCTCTGCTAGGTGCTAGGGTTTTGTATTTAAGCCATCAAAAATCTAACACATTCTGGAAACATCTAAGGGGTTAATGCACAATGGACCTCTGAGATTTAAGTACATGCCTTCACATGTGCTTAAAACAAATGTCTCTCCACCCCCTGAAGAAAGAATGTTTGTGTTCAGTCTCTGCTTGGGTTTTTTAGGGCTGAGTATGCTCTAGCATATGCTGCCATCCCCTGCCCACAAAGAGAACTGAGCCAGCTTAGCCACATTATTCCTCCCCTCCCTCATATCACCTCCAAAAATGTGCCCAAACCACTAGGCACCCCTAGATCATATGGTTCATGGTCAGAGCCTTATCCATCTATGCTAACGGAATTGTCTACTGGAGGTCTTAAGTTGTCAGAATGCAAAGACTTTATCTGTACTAAGAAAATCTGCTTTCCAGGTTTGCAAGGTTTGATTCCACAGATTACACTTTGCTTTGATATCAGAAAATAACCAAAGGCACTGTGTAGCTTTCAGCCATTTATATCTAAGGAAAAGTAAAGTGCCTTAACATTTATATCCAAGGAAAAGTAAAGTGCCTTAACATTTATATCTAAGGAAAAGTAAAGTGCCTTAACATTTATATCTAAGGAAAAGTAAAGTGCCTTAACATTTATATCTAAGGAAAAGTAAAGTGCCTTAAATAGGCACTGGTATGTTGTAAAAAGTAAATTGTGCAGGCATAGGGTTATTATCTGTCAATACAGGGGTCTAATCAACAGAGTAGTTTTAGAAGAAGGTTGATTTCCATGGATTCGGGAACTAACCATATTTGCCAAAATCCTGTCAGAATACTCAGAGCTTTGAATGACTATGCTGATATTACTGGGCATGATCACTCATAATGTTATGGATAATGCATATGCATTTTCATAGTTTCATAGTATAGTACTAGGCTATCTGCCCTGGGGCATTTGTAAGCCTAGCCATAGTGATGTGGCTTTTGCCACCCCATGAAATGGTACAAAAATGTACAGAATAAATCTAGAATACTGTGCCTCTGTCTAGTAGTGACACAATGAAGGTCCCCTTATATAATAGAATTAGTTTACTGTGCCCCTGTCTAGCAGTGACACAGATGTGACCCCTGGGGTAAACTTTCGATCTCCCATCCACTCATCAAGATTTCTCTTGAAGAGAGTCAGTGAGGGGCTCTGCCTAATACGAACTGGGATCCTGTTCCAAAGCATGGGAAGCCTCTGGGTTATGAATCTATCCCTCCAGCATGTCCTATTCATACTTGTGCCGAGGTTTAAGTCTTTAGCTCTCGTGGTCCTGATGGATTTGGGTTTTTTGAGGTGGAGCATGTCCATCAGATCCTGATTGGACATGGCCTTGTACGTCAGGCAGAGATCACCTCTGAGCAGGTGGTATGCTACTGAATAGAGCTGAAGTTTCTTTAGTCTGGCAGAATAAGACATATGTTGGAGACCCTTTATCCTTTTGGTGAGGTACTTTTGTGGTCTCTCCAGCTGTTGCAAATGCCGGGTGAGGTACATACCAAATGGGGCATTGTACTCAATCATGGGTCTGATGAGGGAGGAATATAGGGGTACAATGACATCCTTGGATCTGGATGTGAATCCCTTCATGATGAGGTGTGCAAGGTAGAATGTTTTTCTAACCACTTTGGCAACGTGGGTGTCAAATGAGAGGTCGCTGTCTACTTGGGTCCCTAGGTCTCTGATTACTTTTTGCGTACTCAGTGGGTTGCTGTCTATGTGATAATTTGTGGGTACTTTGTTTTTTCCAAAAGGGATGACTATACATTTTTTGGCATTTAGTTTAAGGCCGTGACTACGGCACCAGTTGTCCGTTTCAGTGAGGCCTTTTTGTAGGATGTGTGTGTCTGCTGGTGCATCGACTATGGCGCCTAGTTTGCAGTCATCTGCGAACTTTGTCAGCCACAGCCCTCCCATGTTTGCTTTAACATCTGAGAAATAAATGCCGAACAAGAGGGGTCCCAGGACAGATCCCTGTGGGACACCACTTGTGACTGGTTTTGAGTCTGACATTGCTCCAGCGATTTTAACTTTATGGGTTCTGTCCTTTAGCCAGTTTGCAACCCATCTAGTGACATAAGGGTTTACTTTTAAGCTGTTTAGCTTATCTATGATGCCTGAGTGGGGTATTGTGTCGAAGGCCTTAGCCAAGTCCAGGTATGCTGTATGGACTGCTTTGCCCTCATCAATGGCTCTAGTGACTGTTTCAAAAAAGTCAACCAGGTTTAAAAGGCAGGATCTGCCCTTTACAAAGCCAAACTGGGTGGGGTCAAGTGTCTGTAGGTCCCTTATGTCTCTGTTTATGAGTTCCATAATGATTCTTTCCATAGCTTTGCAGACCAGGCTAGTTAAGCTTATGGGGTGGTAGTTTCCAGGGTCTGTAGAGGCACCCCCCTTGTGGAGTGGGACCACTGTTGCTGTGCGCCAGTGTTCAGGTACATATACCGAAGTAAGGCTAAAGTTAAATAGCATTTTTATGTGTGGGTTTAGCTCCTCTTGGAGTTCACGTAACACGCACCCCGGGATACCGTCAGGTCCCATTGATGCTGTGTTTTTTGCTTTGTTTAGGGCGGTTCTCACTTGGACATCTGAGATGACAGGGAGATTACATTCAGCTGGGATAATTATTTCTTCTTTTGGGGGTGAAGGAGGGGAGAAATTTGCACTGAACCTGTCAGCCTGAATGTTAGCAATATCTGTGGGTTCAGTGTATTTTTTGTTGTTGTGAACCAACTCTGAGCATATCTGAGGGTTTCCGCCCAGGTTTCTAACATAGCTGAAGAAAGCTTTGTGGTTATTTTTAGTAGCGATTTTTCTCTCAAAGTTTGCCTTGGATGTTTTTATGAGAGAACGTAGTTTTCTGCTAATGTTGATCAGAGATGTCTTCCCTTCATGGGATTTCGCTCTGACGTGCAGTAGCTTCCTTCTTTTGTTATACAATTTGTTTATGGCTGAGGTCCACCAGACAGGACGCTTACATTTGGTGGAGAGGGACTTGGATTTGTTTGTGTTTGTGATATTTTTGATAACTGTATCCAGTAAACGATTAGTGTAATCATGGTGAATTCATTACTCTGCACTGGGACTGTGTTTCTGAAGACTATCTTGCTAACCTTTATCATTTTTTATTGAAATTATAATGTTCCCTAGTGTGCAATCATCATATTTGGGTGACACATAGCTCAGTTCTCATTTTTCTATCTAAAAGGAAGATGACTGTAGTGCAGTTCATATTGTAAACCCCATTGGGATAGATCAGTAACAGTCAACATTGAATTGCTGCATCTTATTGTTTAACCAGTGTGTTACCCATTGAATCATATATTGATTGCATTCAGTACTTTTAATTTGCCATTATTCCATTATATAGAATAATGTCAAAATTCTTTGCAAGCTCAAAATAAGCAGCATGCACTGCTACTCCTTCTGCTACCTTTTCAAATAATATTTCATGATTCAGAAATCAGGATTTCCCATCTACAAGCCCACATTGTCCGATACCCAACATAAATATATCCCCTGCGTCATTCTGCATGAGCTCCGTGTTTTTACATAGAATACTGGTCAGACTGATGAGCCTGTAATGGATTTGGTCTGAGATAAGATGCTGAGCAAACATTAGAAAATTAATTAAACATCAATGCATACTTTGAACACAGTGTAAACACTCATTTGATACAGCAGTCAATAAGTACATGGTGCAGGTAGTTTGAAGCTAGACTTTGTCAGGCAAGGAAAATGATAACAGGGAATTCAGCTTTCCTCAAATTATGGGAATTATAGACAAAGCAAAAAAAGTGTCCTATAAACTGCTTAGAAAAAGGAATGACCTTAAAGGACACTGGCTGAGTTAAATACTGGAGATCTTATTTATAACGGCAATAAGAATCAATATAAAGAGCCTTGGCAGTGTCCTTCTGATCAAATTGTTTGATTATATCAACAAGTACAACAGAATAAATGCACCGGCTGTAATCTATTCTGGAGTTTACATGTTGTCGAGATGTGTGCTGCACAAATGAAGCCACACTAAATTCATTCAGCATTATACTTACTTAATATGGAGACTTCCTTAAATTTATTTGTAGGCCAGTAATGATGATTTGCTCTTGAGCACTTAGTGTTTAGATGGGTAATGCTCATAAACTAATGCTGCAATCATGTTTACATAAAGATAACTGCATTTTATCTGCAATGTAACGTAAGTCTGAATTCTATATAAATCTAGGTTTGAAGGATTATTTTGCAGAGATCTGCCTCCCTCTGTACGTATGCAAGCATGTCACAGATGTTAAAAGCCATTTGTACTGATGTGCACTAAACGTTAGCCTTCAAGTGACATTAGCGATGCTGACACTTACACAAACCAAACATAAAACATCCATTTTTACTTGATGGTGGCTATTGGCAGGTTTTATTTTGAGCTCCTGCCAATGGCTTAGATGTTTCCCCTTTGTATTTCTCCACTGCACTGCTGTGATAGATTAATTCTGCATGTAGGTGGAAGCTGACGTCTGTCTACTGCCACCAGCAGGGTTTGTTTCATTTATTTTTGCTGTCTGTTTAATATAGTGTTTTCTTATGATGTCTCATGATTTCCATACAGTCTGAATTCCATTCTTGCTCAAATACTAGCATGTGCCCAGGATTCTGGCAGACGATTGTAAAAATACCACATTTTATTATCCTTGATGGATTTATTTTGCTCTTTTACTTTATTCAGAGTGATTTCTTCTAATGTGATCACAGTTATGTTAGTATCTGCAGTATATTGAAACTGTTCTTAGGCCAGAAATCATTCTATGCATTAGTAGGCCAACATGCATGATTACAGATAATGATTTTTTTATATATATAATACAGTTTTACTGAATTGTTAAAGCTGAAATGAATACTGTAATATAAATAAACAAAATAATATTCAAAAATGTAACTACAAACTGTAACATTTTTAAAACTAATCCTAACACAACATTAACTATATACATGATTTTATTCTTTGACAAATGTCCGATGTCTAACAAAAGAGACATTTTACATATTATTATTATTATTGTGATTGAAGTTTACAGGTAAGGAATAGGTAAAGTGAAGAAAGGTAAGAACTGCAATAGAATTTCCTTCAGGAGTATAAAGCTATCACATCCTCCTCAACTACTAGTCAGCTGTTCCACTTTGCAGATGTGAATATAGTGACCACTGGCTGATAAAACTGATGTAGAAGCATATTGCTAAAGGATAGTTAATATTATTGTTATTAATGGGTGCTCCTTGGCTGCAGTCTTATTTAAAAAGGAAGATCACCCTTAATAATCTAAAAGAGGGTAGCAAGGTGTATTAGAACCTATTCAAGAAATAGTAATATCTCATCTAGTGCTCTCTTGTTGTGTCTTTCGGCTTTTCCCGGTTAGGGGTCGCCACAGCGGAACTCTGGTCCACTAATGATTGGCAGTAGATTTTTACTTGCCGAGTTGCCGGCCCTGATGCACAACCTTCAACAAAGATATGCCCATTCACGCATGTCTCCACAAAGAAGATGTTCTAGCTGAGAATCGAACAGGACGTCTTACTGTGAGGCGACAACGCTACCACAGCACCACCACTCTAACGGAGAAAATAAGGGAATTTGAAATGTAAAACTGAGAATCCAAGTTGGAACAAGTCAGCACTGAACTGTGCAGTTCACAGTCTTTTAATGATAAAACTGTGCCAGTGAAAAGTAAGATTTCTGAAATTCATGACAGAAGACTTACAAAACAAAGCAGTCCGTTCGGACAGTTCCTGCAAACATGTGGGAAATCAGCACAGAAGAACAGTGTGGGTTGTATTAGATATACCATAAGGGAAGAAGCACATCTTTTCAAAACTAATATAATAATAATAATAAAGAAACAAAAAACTGATACCATATATAAGGAAAAATATACAGCATTTATGAAATGCAAGGAAGTCTATAAGGAATATGGACAAAAATACCAATTAAGGCAGAAAAAACATGGAAGATAGTAAAAAAGGCAAGTACCCCATCTCAGGTAAAGCTTGCCAGTTCAATAAGGAAGGAATATAAAACTTTTTATAGATTTATAAAGGAAGCAAAAAAGGCAGTGAGCTATGGAGGTGAGTAATAAAATGGATGGACGTTGGGCAGAAAAGATGGCGAAAAAACAAAAATGCTAATATTTCTGCTCTGCATTAATAAAGGAAGAGATGAAACTAAAGGCATCAAGATAGGAACATCTCTACAGGTTGGATGAGGAGCCTAGGTAAGACTTCTGAAAGGCTAACTAAGAGTGTACAGAAGGGTCGCAGATGAGGTTCATTGTAGATAAATGCAAGGCACTACAATTAGACCACAGCAACCCTGGTGTGAAGTATCAGCTTGGGGGTGGCAATAATGTAAGCAGGGAAGGAAAAGGATATGAGGGTGTGAACCACACGTGGGCTGGACCATCAGCAGTGGATTGGGACAGTGGTGGCACAGCCCAACAGAATGCTGGGTGTAGTCTTAGAAAATCAGATTCCAGATGCAAAGAGGTAATACTCTTATGTTATTGAGCTCCTGGTAAGGACACATCTTTAGTACCTTGTGGAGTTCTGCATGTCATGCTAGAACAGAGAAATCAGGCTTTTGGATGGAGTCCACAGGAAAAAACATCCTATAGGTGCATGGAGTAGAGAGAAAAGGATACTAGAAGACACGGAAGGTCAAGATATTGGTGCACAAGGTTAGTTTAGAGAGATATTAAGTGGTCATCATCCCGATCAGGTAATATGGGGGGGGGGGTACAGACTGCAAATTGTTGCAACCAACTACAAATCACATCTGCAAAAGTACTTTTTCAAAGGGAAAGTTTTAAGTTATTGTTGGGTGATATAATGTTTGGTGGAGAGGCAATCCAGATGGAAATTCAGAAAGGCCTAGGGTTGGTAGAGAAAGGATGGGGTTATGGAGGGTGGAAGGGTGGAAGGAAGTAAATTGTTACATGCAACTAAAAGGTACACAAGATACATTTAGTAACTCATTCTGCAATCAGTTAATTGTCACAATGTAAAAAGATGCAACATTTGAAATATGCATTGCGCAGATGAGGGGGTTAGATTGCTATTTTACCACATATAGAAAGGTCATAAAAGCACTAGTGAAACCAAAGTCAACAAGGTAATGGAATTTTTATAAGATTCACTCTAGAATTCTTAGTGAGTTGGCAGTGCTATTAATTAGCCTTTAAAGAAAGGACAGCAACCTTCCAAAATGCTGTAACATATAATTATTTTTTTAAATAAACAGAGGTAAGATAGATGTTGAAAACTATCAAAAATCTCATTTTAATTTGTCAGGAAAATTGTAGAATTGAAGAAAATTATTTTTAATATTTCAAATTCAGTGAGATAAATGACCCATTGCACTATGGCTTCATGGTAGGAAAATTAGGTCAGACAAAATGGATTTAAAAAGGACACTTTTATTATACATAATAAATGTCACCAACTGCCTTGAGTATTACAGCTAACAATAGTGACTGCAGAGAAGTTATACAGCATGCAAAAACTGTCCTTACATAAAAATTCAGTAAATTAATATTTATTTGAAATAACTGACTATTTCCGTTTGAATCTTCAGTTACTTCTGTAACTTAAATCAGTCACATTAAAACACACCTCAGAAGAGAAACCAAGAACACTATTTTATAGCCCCACAAAGAAAATCCAACTCAATAACTAAAAAACATTAAGGTGGAAAGCAGAAAAGTACTAGAAAGAAAACAAGACAGGTATAGGAGTTGATTAGTACTTGAATAAACTTTCGAGAATGAGAAATGATACAAGAAAGACTTGTATTTTGAAACAGAGTAAGGGTTGGCAGGCTAAACATTGCATCTAGTAGCATCAGGATATACAAGAAAGACTTGTATTTTGAAACAGAGTAAGGGTTGGCAGGCTAAACATTGCATCTCGTAGCATAAGGATATTGTAAAGGAGTAAATAGTAGGGGAAATGCTAGTTTTTGATGCCTACAGTTAAGGCATTAGCTTGGGATTGAGCAGTTGAATAGACAGGAGTTGTTTGAGTTAATTTTTGAAAATGTTCAGTTTTTCAGTTTGCTTTAAGTGTAGTGGTAGGGACTTCTAAAGTTTGGAGACACAGCAAGAGCAGAGTGCGTCAGTAGTAGTAGAATTGGTGGTGAGTAAAAGGGATTGATTTTGTGAGAATAGTTCCTTGGCTGGGTAATAATATTTTATGATGTTTTGCACTACTAGACAGTTTTACAATGTTGTTATGCCTTATATTTGTCTATTTACCTACCAGTTGTTTTAACTTATTATATAGTCCTATCTTAATTATTGTACTTCTTTATTTCCAAACTCGTTACTGCTGCATGTTTTGTGCAGCTTTTCTCCCTGGACCTCCACTGAAAAAGGACATGTGTCCAGTCAGACTTTCCAGGTAAACAAATGTAAAATAAATAAAATAAAATAAAATAAATCTAAGTTAGGGCAATAAGTAGTTGTGAGTAGGTAAGATATTGTGGGAGCTCTAGCCAGTATAATTGTTTTAAGGCTATGCAATGGTGACTTTTTATAGGTACATTGGTAGCAAATATAGCAATTTTGTTTTAACAGCTGCCTAGTTTCATTTTTAGATGCAATGAAGGATACTAAGGATAGGGGAGGCATAAAGGAGAGGTGGTTATATGCAGACCGATGTAATATTTTTGTCTAGTACTGACAGATAATGTTTACTTCTACCTCAGAAAACCATGTCCCAGCCCTATGGGAAAAAAATGGTCTATATCAGAAGATTGAAGTTTCAAAACTTCGAATCTGATATGGTCGACGCCATATGATTGAAGTCTTGAAACTTAATCTTTTAATGGAGATCTCCGTACAGCATGGAAAGGGAAGATTTCCCTTTTCTGCACTGTAGTGCGATCTCGGAGTTGGTATATTTAAGTAGTGGGGGTGTGTGGGGGGTGCAGGGGGGCTTCCCCCTGCTTAGAGTGTTTAAATGGCTTATTTTTGTAGGTTGTTGTGTTTTATTACATTTTCGATGTCTCAAGACTTTGATTATATGGTATCGACCATATCAGATTCAAAGTTTTGAAATTTTGATAATGTAATATAGACCCTGGAAAAAAAGACTTTTATTATAGCCCTGCATAAAGGGAAATTTACCCACTACAGACTGATAACTGTCTTAGAATATTGTGAATATCAAATCCAAAATGATCAACCACAAGAGATTTTTGATTCTATATGCAGAATGTTCAGTGTTCTGAAAGTATTCCATTAAAACAGCTACAGGACTGGGACATGGTTTTCTGAGACAGAACAGTTTACAAAGATAGAGACAAGGTAGGAGAAGGTCTCTTGTGCAATTTTTAGATACTGAAAAGATAAACTGGATGCCGCTACGTTGGTTGATTTTATTGTCTGTAGAAATTCTTTTATAGTTGCTGTTGGGGCAGGCTGGAAATTAAAGTGATTTCGCAGAGTTTCAAGTTTTTGTGGGATTATAGATGAAAGAGGGGTTATCCTTTAGTAAGGAGAAACAGTTTAAATGAAATGGGAATTGAATTGGGAAGCAATATTGTCTTTGTTGTTATTTGTTGTGGGTGAGGGTATGCTGGACTGGCCAGGTTAAAAGAGTATTGATGTCGGAACAGAAGTGCATTACTATCATATTTATGTTGGAACAGTTGGTAGTGGGACTACTTGTCTGATTTAAATTTGTGTTTAGTATGGTTTCTAAGGTGTCTAAAATTTTGATAGGCAGTCTGTGTCTACCTATAGAAAATATATCAAATTAGTTTTAGCACCTGTTTAGTTTCGATTCTAAGGGTAGAGCAGTATTCATAATCTCAGCCTAGGTCCCACAGCAAGCTTGTGATAGTGAGGGAAAAGAGTGAATTCAGACAGTTGCAGGGCCTACTAGATAAAGCAGGGAAACATAAATTGGAGATGATAATGGGAGACCTGAGTGCACATATCAGGACAGACAGAGTTGAATATGAGGAGGGTCTATATTACCTTGTCGAAAGGCATTTTCATCGAACCCCTTTTCATCGACACATAAATAGCGAACTCCTAAAATTCCAAATGGCCTCTTCAGCAAATTTTTTTCCCAGGGGGAAAACCATTTGGCCATCATCAGAAATTTGCCCTTTTCTTCGCTGTAGTGCGATCTCGGAGTTGGCATATTTAGTTGGGGGTTGTAGGGGGGACAGCCCCCCCCACATCAGGGGGTATGAGGGCAAAGCCCCCCACTTCATAGCGTCTGACAGTTTATTTGGTTTTGAATTGGCCAAGCAATTTTTCCCTTGGGAAAAAATCAGTTGAAGCAGCCGTTCAGAGTTTTGGGAGTTAGATGTTTATACGTCGATGAAAAGGCGTTCAATGAAAATGCTTTTCTATAAAGTAACATAGGCCCATATGAGGACCGCCTGGGTCCAAGAGCTTTCTCTCTTAGGGCTAGGAGTTGTTTGTGTTTTTTTTTTTTTAGTTAACAATTGGGTTGAGTTTGATTTAAGTCTTCTTGTACAAAAGGGTTATGGTAATTCAGTATATTAAGAAATGTGTTGAAATTAGATATCACTTTGTAAAGTATAGATTCTTTAGAAATGACTAGTCACAGTGGCTTATGCTATTGTTGAAAGCCTTTTTGTTGACTTTTGTGAGAGTGTGTACTTGTTTTTAGATAACTTTATTGTCTTACATATTTTTATTATTTAGTTGGCTTAATGTAAATGTAGAGAGATGGTCACTGACTGTATCAGGTAAAAATCTTGAAAAGCTTATATTGAGTGGGTTGGATGTAAGAATACAGCTAAGTATGGAGTGCCTATTTGTAGTTTTACTGAATTTTGAAGTTATATTGATATGTAGGGTGAAGTTATTGAGATTTATAGTGCAGTTTGGGAAGATGAGACCAGTTGACATATGGTTATGGTCTTTGTCTCCCATGCACAAGGTACAAGGTTGAATCCTGATTTCTGGCCAATGTTTATAATGAGTTTGCATATTCTCCCTGTCTGGGGGGGTTCCTCCCACCTTCCAAAAACATGTTGTATAGACCAACTGCTTTGGGCATCTACTGCAGTGTGCAGTATTCTCAAAATACACAGATCACTGCTGCAGTGTGCAGTATCCTCAAGATACACAACATGCCTTGTCAGGGCTAGTCACCTGATGATGTAAAGTATGTCTCTAGGTGATGCAGTTATGTTGACTAATGTTGTAAAAATGGTCAGGGGTGTTTGCCAGTGATAAGTGAGTTAAGGAGTTGGCCTACTACAACCTAAGTGGGGACCCTCGCTGATGGTTGGAAGGGTTTATTTGCCTGCATTAGCTAGTGTGCCAGCCATAAAGTACAGCATCCCTAGGTCAATAACAAGTCAGTGTCCAATTGCCTAGCTTGAGTTACATGTTGAGCCAAAGATAGACGTAAAATCAATCAACCTGCCAAACATAAATTCGGAATTACTACACTCAATTTGGGTTCACTGACAGGATGTAGCCTGTAAGTGGCTGGTGCTGATTACAGAACAAGATGAAAGGGCAGTGCAGCAAAGCCACTTGGATTGGGATCCAGAGTCTTCTACATAGGTGGAAAAGGGCAGACTAGAAATGGTGAGGGAATTGTGATGAAGGAGAAACTTCAGAAGACAGTGAAGGGTGTCAACAGAAGTGGCAGACTCATAGCAATAAGACATCCGGTGCATTCAAACAGCCTTTGCAGGAACCACTAGATAATGCAGGACAACATGAATTGGTGTTGATAATGAGGGACCTGAATGCACTTTTAAGGACAGACAGAACTGGATATGGAGACTGCTTACAACAAGAATAAAGAAGGAGAGGCCATTCTAGACTTCTGTCTGGCAAATAGGTTGAAGGTGGGCAATCACATAGAAAAGTGGCCAATATGGAATTCTAGTTAACTTTCTCTTCATAAGGAAAGGGCATTGGGATAGAATCATCATTTGCAAACTCCAGTGGAACAGGTGGCTCACAGCAAAAAACACTGGTTAGCACAATCAGTTGCAAGCACTGATCAGAGAAGCTATAAGGTCAGCAGATACCAGGCTGAAGACCTGGAAGTTGTCTTGGAGTGAGAAAGCACACGTGTTAAGGATTTACTCAGTACTCTGGCACCTCAGGAAGAAGAAGAAAAATAAATAGGTACAGCTGAAAAATAATGGCACCACATCAAAACAACATACATGACAGGTATGCAGTCAAGCCAGATATGGAAATAAGGTACATAAGGAAAGCTGGTGGTGGAATGAAGTCCAGCAAGTTCAGAAGTCCAGCATAGTCAACAAAATTAAGAAGGAGTACAGGAAAGAAGTGGAAGCTTAAACAGATGGACCACGTTAGGAAGGAATACTGGTTGGCTAGCAAAGATGAGTTAGAATAATAAAGAACAAGGCATTCATGGCATTTTACCAGCATCTGGAAACTTCTTTAGTAGATGGTATGAAGAAACAGGCTGAAGGGGATAAATCAACAAAGCTGCTGTATGCAAACATTGTGGCATTACAGGCAGATGCTGACCAATAACTTCAGTAAAGGATAGAGGAATGGAATGTAAAACGTAAGGCACATGGGATGAAACTAAGTACTGATAAGACAGTGGTAATGGCAGCAAACTGAGGAAATCAGATGAAGAGGAGAATTGAGACAGAAGGGAAAATAGTGGAACCGGTTAACAGATTCAAGTATCTGGGAGGGATGGTTGCAGAGAAGGGAAGTCTGAATGAGGATGTTAAAGCTAGAATCAGAGGGGTTGCAGCCAAATGCCACATAGTGTCTGACAGAAGAATGCTAAAGAAGCTGAAAGCTAAGGTATACAAAGCAGTGGTGAGACCAATCCTGATGTATGGCACAGAAACAGTTGAGGAAGCCAGAGGTGATGGAGATGAAGTGCCTGAGATAGGTAGTAGGATGCACATTGTGGGACAGACAAAGAAATGGATATCAGAGCAGAAGCCAAAGCAGTTCATATTGCAGAGAAGGTCAAAGAGAACAGATTATGGTGGTTCAGACATATGTGCAGGAAAGCAGAAGATATTCTGGTGAAGAAGATTTGGTTTAGACAGGAGGAAGGCAAGAAGAAATGAGGGCATTCAGCAAAGAGGGGTATGGATTGTTTGATAGAAGACCTGCGATACTCAGGTAAGTGTCAAAGAAGATAGGAGAGTGGCACTGAATAGAGCCAGTGTTTGCTGAATTTTGTTATTTGCTAGTAATTACAGGTGTGGGGGTAGCCACATTCTTTGATTTCCTGTCCTTGCCTATTTAAGTGGTACAGTGTGAAATATTTTCTGCTTAAAACCTCAGCTTTGGCCGGCTAAGAACTTGTTGTATTCAACTGGACATATAAGAGAATTTAAGTACCTTTATCTGCACTTTTTTTTTCAAAAAAATACAGTATTTAACTTGATTTTAACTGTGTGTTGCAGGAATATTAACTGAACTGGAAGTTTTGACTCTGCTCTTCAGTTAGTTCCACCCACCCTCCCTGTTTGTGTTTTGGTGTTAATCTTAGTGGCCTTGAAACTGCCTGCCCCTCTTGTAAATTTGTGTTTGGATACTCCTTCTGGGCCCATCTCATTTGCTCACTCAACTGAGTGCAGTGAGATCATATTCTGATTTCAAGCACTCCTACTGTGTACAAAGAGAGCATCTGGGAAACAGAAAAAAAAATTAAGCTTGTTTCCTGCCTTTCCTGTTAAGTGGTATATACTATTTGTAGGCTTCTGAGCCCCCAAGCCCTTCTGTGTCAGAGGGAAGCCTTCTAGCTTAGTTTTTTTTTCTTATAACTAGCCAGTTTTCTAGTTTCAGCACTGAAATCTGTTTCTTTGATCTCAGCACTTGTTCAGAAAAAAAAAAAATTAATCTGCTTTTACTGTACTTGTGTTTCTACCTACTTTATTTTACTTTTGCATCATCTTAAAAGTACTCAATTGTATTTATTACTGCTTGGTGTAACTCATTCTAAGCCTTTTGGTTTAAACACTTGGGCTTCGGACCAGTTGTTTTGCACTGAGAGGGTTTGTGGTCTGCACTGTAGTGGCAGAACAGGTAGTTTACATCCTTCTAGGTTGGGAACTGCTGATTGAGGGCTCAGTGTCTGTTATTCTAAAAGTGTATTAATTCTGGTTTAAGCACTTGGGCTTTCAGGCCAGTTATTTTACATTAAGAGGGTTCGTGGTCTGCACTCTTGTGGGAGGAGAGGCTGGACTCTGCCCTTCTGAGCTGGGAATTTCTGGTTAAAGGCTTATAGTGCATGCATATCTGAACTGCTTCTTACTGAAGTTTGTGCGCCTTGTTTGCTGTGGCATAGACTGGATTCGGGCCTGCTGGATCTAGCTTTGTTTGTGTAACTTGAGCACTAATCCAGGCATTCTCTAAAGTATGCTATTGTATTTATTACTGCTTGGTAGTAACTTGATTAAAGTGTAGCTATCATTCTAAGTCTTTTGGATTAAGCACTTGGGCTTCAGACCAGCTGTTTTACATTAGGAAGGTTTGTGGCATGCACTGTGGTGGCAGGACAGGTAGCTTTCATCCTTCTAAGTTGGGAACTGCTGATTGAGAGCCCAGTGTCTGTTATTCTTAAAGTGTATTAGTTCTGGTTCAAGCACTTGGGCTTCAGGCCAGTTATTTTACATTAAGAAGGTTTGTGGTCTGCACTCTTGTGGGAGAAGAGGCTGGACTCTGCCCTTCTGAGCTGAGAATTTCTGGTTAAAGGTTTATAGTGCCTGAATATTTGAACTGTATCTTACTAAAATTGGTACACCTTGTTTGCTGTAGCATAGACTAGATCCAGGCCTGCTGAATCTAGCTTTGTTTATATGCTTGCTGTTTGTTTGCTTGTTATTTCCCTGGAACGCTAATTCCACCTAATACATGGCTTCTCAGTGCTTCTGTGGATCACTAGTGATGTCTGCATTGCTTACTGTACTTATTTCCTTGTTTCACTTGAAAGAAAGTTACTGTTTGTCGTTTTTGCATTTAAGTTACCTGTAACACATTGCACTTAAGTTACCTGGCACTTGCTCGCTAAAGCAATTATATAAGTCAGCACTAAAAATTAAAAGCACTACACCCTCACTCCCCACTGGCCATTGTTTTCAATTATTAAGGAATTCCCAATATTATTCTAGCATGTCCAAAGGTCAGTTGTCAATCTCCTCTCCGGTCCAGCTGGTGAATCTAGGAATCTTGAGGCAATGTTACAACTGCCTCATGTACACAGACAACCCTCTCCTCCTCCCAACAAATTCCAACACATGTGAGAGATGCAACCATATAGCCAAACTGGAGGCTAAGCTCTCTCAACTCAGTACTGGCATAACCAGTCAGGAGGAGAAGGAAACCACACACACTACAATTCCAGTCTCACATAGACCTACCACGACAGCAAACCAAACACATAATCACACAAAAACATACTCGGAGGCTCTAAATAAAGATCTGCCTAAGCAGCAGAGACCTCCAAAGCAGACACCCAAGCAACCGCTACCCAAAACAAAACACGTGCAACACATATCTCACAAAGCCAGTGTGCCGAACAGTCACAGCCCTTAAGACTAAACAACACACCTGATACACTTGTAATAGGTGACTCTATCGTCAGGCACACTGATGTCCCGCTCACCAGGCTGAACAAGGAGAGGGTCATGGTGAGCAGCCTGTCGGGCGCTAGGATCCGCCACATAACACAAGCACTCATGTCACTCCAAAGCAAGTACAAATATGACTCAGTCATTGTCCATGCTGGTGTGAATGACCTGAGACGTACCTCCCTGGACTACATGAAAAGAGACATAAAGGAGCTCTCTGAGCATGTAGCCCAGGCCGGTATGACCCTGACCTTGAGTAGCATCTTACCCTCACCAATTTCAACAATTGGCTTAAGTACTGGTGTCATTCAAAGGGGATCCAATGCCTGTCAGCTTGGGATGATATGCTCGACAAACCACGATGCTTCGCTAGGGATGGCTTGCACCTGTCACCCCTGGGCTTTCGGATATTGGCAAAGGCTCTTGCTACCCCCATAGTGCCTTTTTTAGGCAAGGCTCAAAAGACAAACCCACCTCCATAGGTATCACAAGGGATAAGAAACTAAGAGTAATGCTACTCAATGCCAGAAGTCTAAACCTCAAGATGCATGCACTCAAAACTCTCCTTAGCATGGAGAACATTGATATCTGTGCAGTAACAGAAACCTGGTTCAGGGCTCCCGAGAGCACCCCAGCACTACCAGGTTATACCTCATACCATGCTTTTCGGCCCCAAAACTTGGACCAAACCACAAAAGGAGGGGGAGTATCGATATTCATCAAAGATACCCACACCTCCATGTTGGTGGCAAAGCACGAAGCATCAGAGACTATCCATGTGCAACTAACAGTGGGTAAAACTGCCTTCCAGTTTATAGCCTGCTACAGACCACCCTCCCAAACCCAGGAACCCCACTCAGCCTTTCTGAGAACACTGGAAAATATGAAGGTCTCTCCAAACACCATTATATTGGGTGACTTCAACTACTCAAACATAGACTGGGAGTATTACTCTAGCTCCAATACCCTAGCCCAAAGGTTCCTAGAATTTATAAACTCAAATGATATGGAACAACTTGTTACCACTCCCACAAGAGGGGAAAACATACTGGACCTGATCATCACCAACATGGGGACTCTGTGCTCCAGACCAGAAGTGTATCCCTCACTGTAAGATCAGACCATAAACTAATCTCACTGGATATTCACATCCCAACCCCACCCCCTGCCCAGAAAACCACAGTGAAAAACTTCTCTAAAGCAAATTTCACACTCCTCAAAACCGAGGTGGAATCCTTCAAAGCCCCCGGGCCTGTGGAAAATGCGGCCCAGACCGCAGAATCCTTTATAAACGCATTCTATGAACACCTTCAGGAATGCATGGATCATGCGATCCCAAATAAAACCAAGACCCAATCCTCCAAAGGCAGACGTCCTGTCTGGTGGACCCCAGCCATAAACAAACTATACAATAGAAGGAGGAAGCTACTAAATGATAGAGCAAAATCCCAAAAGGGAAGGCATCACTGATCAGTATTAGCAAAAAACTACGGGCACTCATAAAATTGTCTAAGGCCAGCTTCGAGAGAAAAATTGCACAGGACACTAAGGATAATCACAAGGCTTTCTTTAGTTATGTTAGGAACCTGGGTGGTAATTACCAGATATGCTCAGAATTAGTCCAAAATGACAAAAATACACTGAACCCACAGACATTGCCAACATCCTAGCTGACAGGTTCAGCGCAACCCCACCCCACCAAAAGGGCAAATATCTATCCCAGCAGAGTGCTGCCCCCCTGACATCTCAGATGCTCAGGTAAGAGCCGCCCTCTCCAAAGCAAAAAACACAGCATCAATGGGACCAGACGATGTCCCGGGCTGCGTCCTACATGAACTCCAAGAAGAGCTAAACCCAAACATAAAACTACTGTTCAGTCTCAGCCTTACTACAGGATATGTGCCCAAAGAGTGGCGTACAGCAACAGTGGTCCCTCTCCATAAAGGTGGTGCCTCAACGGATCCTGGAAACTATCGCCCCATAAGCCTGACTAGCTTGGTCTGCAAAGCTATGGAAAGGATCATCATGGACCTCATAAATAAAGATATTGGGGACCTACAGACATTGGATCCTACCCAGTTCGGCTTTGTTAAGGGCAGATCCTGCCTCTTAAACCTGGTTGATTTCTTTGAAACAGTCACCAAGGCCATTGACGAGGGGAAGGTGGTCCACACAGCCTACCTGGACCTCGCAAAAGCCTTCGATACAATACCCCACTCGGGCATTATAGATAAGCTCACCAGCTTAAATATAAACCCCTATGTCACTAGATGGATTGCAAACTGGCTCAAGGACAGAACCCACATGGTTAGAATTGCTGGAGCCATGTCAGACTCAAACCAGTTACAAGTGGTGTCCCACAAGGCTCAGTCCTGGGACCTCTCTTGTTCAGTATATATTTCTTGGAGGTACAGGCCAACATGGAAGGACTGTGGCTGACCAAGTTCGCAGATGACTGCAAACTGGGCACCATAATCGACTCTCCAGCCGACACAAGCATCCTCCAAAAGGGCCTCATAGAAACAGACAACTGGTGCCAGAGCCATGGCCCCAAGCTAAATGCCAAAAGTGTATAGTCATCCCTTTGGCAAAAACAAAGTGCCCACAAATTACCACATAGGTGGTAATCCATTAAGTACAGAAGAAGTAATTAGGGACCTGGGGACCCAAGTTGATAGCAATCTCTCATTTGACAACCACGTGGCCAAAGTGGTTAGAAAAACATTTTATATAGCCCACCTAATCATGAAGGGATTCACATCTAGATCAGGGAGGTCATCGTGCCTCTTTACTCATCCCTCATCAGGCCCATAATTGAGTACAATGCCCTTTTGGGATGTACCTTACCAGACACCTGCAGCAACTGGAAAGACCCCAAAAGTACCTCACCAAGAGGATCAAAGGGCTCAAACAGATGCCATATGCTGCCCGGTTAAAGAAACTCCAGCTCTACTCAGTGGCATACCGCCTGTTCAGAGGCGATCTGTGCCTGACTTATAAAGCCATGTCCAACCTGGAATTAATGGACATGCTGCACCTCAGAAAATCCAAATCCCATCGAGCTATGCGCTCGAGAGACTTGAACCTCAGCACTGAAATAAATAGGACATGCTGGAGGGACAGATTCATAACCCAGAGGCTCCCTTCACTCTGGAATAAAATCCCAGTCCAGGTTAGGCAGAGTCCCTCATTGACTCTCTTCAAGAGGAATCTTGATGAGTGGATGGGAGATCATAGGTTTACCCCGGGTATCACTTCTGTGTCACTGTTAGACAGAGGCACAGTATACTAACCTCGAAAAAGGGCATAGCAAAATAAATTTAAAATGGGTGGAGAAAGCCAAACACATTCTGGCTAGGGTTATAAATGCCCTAGGGCAGATAGCCTAGTATGAACCTGTGAACCTATGCGAGAGAGAGAGAGATGGCAACAGTTGTCACAACATCCCAACCCCATGAAGAAAAGGAGAAAAAGGGGGGGGTTGAGGATGATGATTAGCGGTAGTTCTACTGGTGAGCTGCTAGTCTATGTCACCAAATATAATGGTTTTGAGGTGTATGTTATAAGAGATCCTTCACAGGATATCTTCAGCCTGTTCTGGTATCATCTCCTGCTGGCATAGAAAGTGCCGCAATATATATACTTTTATAGGTATCAGTTTTTTGTACCGCTTTGAGAAGTTCCGCATTGTTAAAATCGGTGATGTTTTAATGGTGTTTGGTCATGTCTAGAGTATTTATATAAATTATGTCAACACTGCCTGCTCTTTCATTTATGCTTTCCTTTTTGACAATATTGTAGCCTGGTGGGGTAATTTTTAATCATTTATTTGGAGTTTTAGCCTAGATTCAACAGTGACAGGTATGTCATTGTTATAAAAGAATATACAAGCACTATGTGCATCTTGTACTTTACTATAGGTGTTTCTAAGTTTCATGCTTAGTATCCACAGAGCATGACCGTAGAGTGAGGAGGTATGGTTTTGATGGCCACTTTTTGTTAGATGTAGTGTAAGCCAACCCTGTTCCTAGGGTCTAAATCTGATAACATATGGAGAATCTTATGAGGGGGGTTAAACTTTATTTAGAATTAACAAGATGTGATAGGTCTTCGCCCTTATAAGGCTGTGCTTTACTTTGGACAATGTTATTCCAGAAAAACACATTTCATCACTACAAGGGCACTAAAAAGTATTCATTTTTTACACATGAATGTTTAACAGCACTGCAGACTGATATGAAATGGCTACATTTCAAGTGGGCTCTTACAAGGAAAGCGGTCTCAGTGCACAATCAGGATTAAAATATCTTGTGCCTATATAATCCTGTGGAAAAATTATATGACATTCCATCATAAATTGAGTGAAAAGCAATATTTCTTTTGTTGTTTCTTTTTACATGTCATGGCTCAGTTGCATTTGCATTTACTGTCATTGAGCATAAAATATGTTGGCCCACTCAAATGTTTCTCATGGCATGCTATAAAAAAGCAATTAATTTCAAGCTGAATGCCTGCTTTCTCAAAGCACTGCTACATGAGTGTCTGTATAGCTTAATTAAAATATATCTTATTATTCTTAGGTATTTCAAATGTTATTTAACTATTTTGTTATATCCTTGTAACATGTTTAAAAAATAACACAGTTCACACACTTGTGTGCCTTTGTACATAATTCTTTTTCCTGTATATATTATAACGTACAGTCTCATCGTCTGCCATAAGATGCGATATCCTAATAATCCATAACATTATGAGTCATTCAATAGGCTTAAATTCAAGCCATTAGAGCAACACTACAGACAATCAAAGCTAAGGGGCAAAAGGACATCAATATGGGAAAAGCCACATACAACCCAAAACTTATGACAAATAGGGAAGCAAAGAACAAGTGAAACTGTAGACAACCTGCTGTCAGTAACAAGTATATCTCTTTGTCAAAATCATCATACTGCAAAAATGTCAAAATCTCTAGCAGCCTGAAACCTAACATAGAACATTTAGCAATAACTGCACAAAACCAGAAATGACACAATGCATAAAACAGTAAGAATACTGCCAGTCTGACAGGAGAAAAAATGTGAGAGAAATAAAAAGCGTAGATACTAAAACCACACTCTCAGGTAGTGAATGGCAGAAAAATAGAACACAAGGAAAGCAACCAAAACTTCTACATGCAAGGACAATAGTGGAAGAATATCAGAGCAAATCCCCCTTCCCCCAAGTAGGGACTAGTATGGAGAACAGAAGAGTGATTGTCAGCAATCAGTGCATGTCACAAACCACTAAGTACTCAATATTAGCTGCAGTGCACAAGAAATGGAGCTGACATTTTTATAACCATTAAAAAGCCACGTGCCAAAAAATATGCAAATATAGTCCTTGCCCATAGATCTAAGATATGGCTAAATACACCAACAAATTATATGTGACACAATATGACAAAACTATAGCTAGATCATTTCACCACCCCCCCGAAAAAAAAAATAAAAAAATGAGCTGATGTCAAAAAACTATCACTAATACTATTTTGTAGACTTGCATTTGCAAGATTACAAAGACTGCTTGCAGGGACCATTCAACACCAATTGTTTAGTGCCCTTCATGCCCCCTAACAGTTTGTGCCTGTGACATTTGACCCCTTTGTCACACTCTAGCTATGGCTTTGTGGTCTATAAAAGTCCTAAATGAGAAAACCTTAATCCACACACCCTGAGTAATTAACTAGTGTGCACAAACGTCAACTCATTAAAGAAACTGCAGAAACCACCATGAGCATACAGAGTTGTAAAAAATAAATATATAAATATATAGAAAAATCAACACACCACACTAGCCAGGGATTACAGCAACACTGCGGAACTTTATTAGAACTTCCTAGAACAGACTCCTGAAGCAGTCCCAACATTGTCAACAATCAACCTGTCCATTATACTTATGTTAACCCACAGGGTGGAAGAAACAAGCTGTATTAATGGAATGGCTACCAAGTAATTCAACACTCACTGACGAACAACAACCAATTGGAACGAATGGAACAACTATTATTAACTGACTCAGTGACTGTGATTGCAAATTATTAAACGTTAAGAAGTTACAGTTAGAGAATACCTATTTTGTAGAAAATGTAAAGAATAACACAGTTTCCAAAGGGTTATGCATATTGCGATGCCCTTGTTGTGTCTTTCGGCTTAGGGGTCGCCACAGCGGAACTCCGGTCCGCTAATGTTTGGTAGTGGATTTTTACGTGCCGAGTTACCAGCCCTGATGCACAACCTTCAACGAAGGGACGCCCATTCACGCATGCCTCCACACAGAAGACGCTCTAACTGAGAATCGAACGCGATAACGTCTTGCTGTGAGGTGACAACGCTACCTCAGCACCACTACTGCGGGAAGCTTATTAACAACTCCCCTTTACACAGAGAACTTCTAGCTATGTTTAATTGTCATGGCACAGAATACCTGGCACTATTAGTTAAACATAATTCCAAACAAATAGAGGAACTTGTTATAGATATTAATCAGACAATTTAATCATATATGATAATTTAATCATATATGATTTGGCTTATGAGCATATCAAGTATGAACATGCCAGTATATTCACAAGTATTGATGAGAAATTTAGCAAATACAAAGCAGGTACTCTAAGAAAACTAGAACATGACAGAAAAGAATATTTAGAAGGCAAGGCTTACCCAAGCCCATCAGGGTCGCAAGCATGGGGCACTAAAATTTCCTAATACAATAAAGATACCAATTATCTACTGAGATCAAATAAAACAAACAGAAATGAACAATCTAACACAACAATTCCAATAATGCTGACCCTTTAGAATATGCCCCCAACAATCCCAACCCCCCTCTTCTCAGGAGATCAGACAGAATCAGAGAAAAGCAACAGAACTGGGAGAACCATTGGGGTCCGTGCAATTCAGTACCACCTCAAACAACCAGACCTCAATGGCAGAACAGGGGGCCCAGGAATTGGCATTAACTTGTCACAATACCTCTCAAGATAATGCAATAAATGAAGAACAGCAGTATAATATAGTAACTAATACTGAAGGAGATTCTAAAATTTGCAATTTCTCCTCCTTACCTGTAGATGAACAGTGTGTGAACATCTTCGCTAAAGACCTAATGTTTGTGCTAACCAGAAAGACTGACATTGCTAATGCATTAATAGACTTAAAATTGTGCATCAGAAAACTTAACTTTTACCTGATCTTTGACAACCTTTCTGAAATGATGTCAGGACTTAGAGTATCATACATACAACCCTCCAGTTAACCAGGTGCTACAACTGTATGAGAAAACATATGAATTAGACATAAAAAAAATGTTAAAAAATACCCATCCAAGAGCAAGTATGCTTAACATAACCAAGAATGAAAACTCCAAATTAAATGATTCTGCCCTTCTGAGCTGGGAATTTCTGGTTAAAGGATTATTGTGTCTGCTTATTTGAACTGTTTCTTTCTGAAACTGGTGCGCCTTGTTTGCTGTAGCATAGAGTAGATCAGGCATGCTGAATCTAGCTTTGTTTGTATAACTTGAGCACTGATCCAGGCTTTTTTGGAGAAGGTTCCCTTGCACCTTAGTAGCAGGACTGTGCAGTTAGAACTTGTCTGATTGAAGACTGCTGGAACAGGGCTCAGTTTTGAGCTTTTTTACTGGTTAATTGGGTAATTTGTTTAAATTAGTTTGCTCGTTTTCTATCTTTATATAAAAAATTGCACTTTATTCATCTGCTTTTACTGTATTTGTGTTTCTTCCTACTTTATTGCATTTATTCTGCTGCATTTATTACTGCTTGTTAGTAGCCTGGTTAAATTGTAACTGTTATTCTAAGCCTTTGGTTGAAGTACTTGGGCTTCAGACCAGTTGTTTTACATTAAGAAGGTTTGTGGTCTGCACTGTTGTGGCAGGACAGGTAGCTTACATCCTTCTAAATTGGGAGTTGCTGATTGAAGGCTTAGTGTCTGTTATTCTAAAAGTATATTAGTTCTGGTTTAAACACTTGGGCTTCGGGCCAGTTATTTTACATTAAGAAGGTGTGGTCTGCACTCTTGTGGGAGGAGAGGGTAGATTCTGCCCTTCTGAGCTGGAAGTTTCTGGTTAAAGGCTTATTGTGCCTGCTTATTTAATTTGTTTCTTTCTGAAATTGGTATGCCTTGTTTGCTGTAACATAGACTAAATTCAGACCTGTTGAATCTAGCTTTGTTTGTATAACTTGAACACTAATCCAGACCATTTTTTTGAAGAAGGTTCCCCTGCACCTTAGTGGTAGGAGTGTGCAGTTAGAACTTGTCTGATCGAAGACTGCTGGAACTGGGTTCAGTTTTCAGCTTTTTATTGGTTAATTTGTTTATATCATTTGCTACTGTTATATTAAAAAAAAAACACACTTTATGCATTGCCACTTAGCCAAGGTTAAACTATTCCCGGTGCCATAAAGTCTGTCCTTCAAATTTTCCCTTAGAACTAGCCAGTTATTTAGTTTTAGCACTCAGATCTATTTCGTTGAGCTCAGCACTTGTTCAGAACTCATTGTAGGCACTAAATAAGCTACAAGTTACTACAGCACTCAACTTTCCTCACTTGTCTAGAGGAAAACAGTTTTTAGTACTTAATAAATAAGCACCTATCCAGGCATGTCTAAGGGTCAGCTCCTGGTGTTTTCTCCTGTCTACTGGATGAATCTGGGCATCTTGGGGCAATGCAGCAATTGCCTCATGTACACAGACAACCCTCTCTTCCTACCACCTAACACTACAACCTGTGAGAGATGCACTTATATAGCCAAACTGGAAGCAAAGCTTTCTTCACCCAAGACTGGACTAGACAGTCAAAAGGAGAAGGTAAACATTTGCACCACACCACACATCACATAGTCCCTCAAAACCTACACCACCAAGACACACACATAGCAACGCAAAACACACACCTACGTTTGCAAAGGCTCTCAATAAAAATCTGCTCAAGCAACAGAGACCTCCAAAGCAGAAATACAAGCAACCTCCTCCCCCCAACACAACCCAAATGACACATAGCCCACAAACTCAGTGGGCCACTCAATCACAGCCCATAAGGCATAACAATATAACCAACACTCTAGTCATAGGTGACTCTATAGTCAGGCACACTGATGTTCCACTCACCAGGCTAAACTAGAAGAAAGCTACTGTCAGCTGCCTGTCAGGTGCTAGGATCTGCCGCATAATGCACATACTCAGGTCACTTCACAAAAAGTACAAATATGACTCTGTCATTATCCATGTTGGTGTGAATGACCTGTGATGTACCTCCCTGGACTACATGAAAAGAGACATGGAGGAGCTCTCCAATCTTGTAGCCCAGGCAGGTATGACCCTAGCCCTGAGTAGCATCCTGCCATCACCCAGAATGATACCACAGTACAAGGAAAAAACTATTAACTTCAACAATTGGCTAAGCTTCTGGTGTCATTCTAAGGGGATCCAGTATCTGTCTGCCTGAGATGACATGATCGATAGACCATGATGCTTTGCCAGAGATGGCCTGCACTTGTTGCCCTTGGGATTCCGGATACTGGCTAAGGCTCTTGCCATCCATATACTGCCTTTTTAGGCAAAGTTCAAATGACAAATTCACCACTGTAACAGGAACAAGCAAACAAAATCTGAGGGTAATACTACTCAATGCTAGAAGTCTAAACCTCAAAATGCATTTACTCGAGGCACTTCTTAAAATGGAGAACTTTGTCATCTGTGCAGTGACAGAGACATTGTTCAAGGCTCCAGAGAGCACCCTTGCATTACCAGGTTATAATTCATACCACACCTTTTGGCCACCTAACCTGGACCGAAACACTAAAGGCGAAGGCGTGTCCATATTCATTAAGGATATCCACACCTCCAGGCTAGTTGCTCAGCATAATGCATCCGAGAGTATCCAAGTGCAACTAAGTCTGGGCAAGACCACAATCCAAATTGCAACTTGCTACAGATCCCCGACCATGCCCTAGGATTCCCACTCTTCATTTCTTGATACACTGAAAAATATTAGGGTACAACCCAACACCCTAATAATGGGCGGTTTCAACTACTCCACCATTAACTGGGAAAACTACTCATGTACCAACTCTTTTGCTCAACAATTTTTGGAATTCATAAATTCCAACGCCCTGGATCATCTTATCCACACCCCCACCAGGGGGGGCAGCAATATCCTAGACCTGGTCATTACCAACATGGATGACCGGTATTCCACACCACAGGTCATTTCCTCATTGGTCAGATCCAACCACAAGCTAATCAGGCTAGACATCCACATCCCACCCCACCCCCATTAGGGAAACCACCATAATAAATTTCTCCAAAGCCAACTTCACGCTTCTTAAGACAGAAGTGGCAAACTTCATGAAACCCATGCAGGTGGACAATTGAGGTACAACTGCTGAATTCTACACAAATGCACTTTATAAGCACTTATATGAGTGCATGGATCATGCTATCCCTAACAGAACCAAGATGCTATCCAACAAAAAAAGGAAGCCAATCTGGTGGTCCCCTTCCATAAACAAACTCTACAACAGAAGAAAGAAATTGTTGCAAAAAAGAGTAAAATCCCACGATTGGAGGAACGCCCTGGTCAGCCTCAGTAAGAAGCTGAGATCCCTCATAAAATCATCCAAAGCTAGTTATGAAAACAAAATCGCTACTGATTCTAAAGACAACCACAAAACTTTCTATAGCTATGTCAAGAATCTCAATGACAACACTCAGATCTGCTCTGAGTTACAGCACAATGACACTAAATATACAGAACCAACTGATATTGCCAACATCCTAGCAGATAGGTTCAGTGCTAACTTTACCCCCCTCTCACTCCCTAAAGGGCCCATCTCTATACCAGAAGAATGCAAAGTTCTGTAATCACAGCTGCACAGGTAAAAGACACACTCTCCAAAGCCAAGAACACAGCATCCATGGGACCTGACAACATCACAGGCTGCGTTCTACATGAACTACAGAATGAGCTTGCACCCCACCTAAGCACCATGTTCAATCATAGCCTCACCTCAGGCTTTGAGGCCACAGTGAAGGTTATCCCACTCCACAAAGGGAGAGCCACCACAGACCCCGGGAACTTCTGCCCCATTAGCCTAATGAGCCTGGTCTGCAAGGCCATGGAACGTATCATCATGGAACTTATAAACAAAGATATTGGTAATCTCCAAACTCTGGACCCCACCCAGTTTGGGTTTGTAAAAGGCAGATCATGTATCCTAAACCTGATAGACTTCTTTGAAGCAGTCACCAAAGCCATAGATGAGGGTAAGGTGGTTCACACAGCCTACCTAGATCTCACCAAGGCTTTTGACACCATCCCACACTCTGGAATTATAGATAAACTCTCTAAACTAGGTATAAATCCCTATGTCACAAGATGGGTTGCCAACTGGCTCACTGACAAAACCCACACTGTGAAAGTAGCCGACTCCAAATATGACTTCAGACCAGTGACAAGTGGAGTACCATAGGGTTCAGTCCTGGGTCCTCTCCTGTTTGGTATCTACTTTTCTGAAGTACAGGCTAACACAGAAGGTCTTTGGCTAACAAATTTCGCAGATGACTGCAACCTAAGAGCCATAATTGAAACTTCTAATGATATGGACATCCTACAAAAGGGCCTCTCTGAGACAGATGCCTGGTGTCAAAGCCATGGCCTCAAGCTCAATGCCAAAAAGTGCATTGTCATCCCCTTTGGTAAAAACTCTGTACCCATGAGCTACCACATGGGTGGTAGTCTACTTAACAGAAGTGTGATAAAAGACCTTGGGACACAGGTGGACAGTAGTCTCTCCTTTGATAATCACATCACCACAGTAGTCAGGAAATCCTTTTACATGGCACACCTCATCACAAAAGGTTTCTCATCCAGGAAAAAAGAGGTCATTGCTCCCTTCTACTCATCACTCATTAGACCCATTATAGAGTACAACGCCCCTTTTAGTATGTACCTCACAAGACATCTACAACAACTGGAAAGGCTGCAGAAATACCTCACAAAGAGGATTACCAGACTCAAACAGATGCCCTATGCAGACCATCTAAAAAAACTCCAGCTTTACTCCGTTGCATATCACCTACTCAGAGGTGATCTCTGCCTAACATACAAAGCTATGTCAAACTCAGAGCTGTTGGACATGCACCACTTAAAGAAATCCCAATCCCTCTGAGCTACATGTTCTAGGGACCTAAACCTTGTCACTGCAATAAACAGAACATGCTGGAGGGAGAGATTTCTGTCCCAGAGACTTCCCATACTCTGGAATAAACTACATATCTATATCAAACAAAGCTCCTCATTAGCACTCTTCAGAAAAATCTTGATGATTGGATGGGAAATAGGGAATTCACCCCAGGGATCACCTCTGTGGCTCTGCTTGACAGGTGCACAGGCAAATAATTTTATTGAGTGGTGGAAGCCAGGGTACCTTTTTGGCTGGGCTTGTGTAGGCCCTAGAGTCAATAGCCTAAGACCTACCTATAAACCTATGAACTTATGAATTGAAAAAAATAGCATAAGAATAATGAAACTGGACAAAGGGGGAGGACTGGTAGTAATGGAGAAAAGGGACTGCACAAGCAGGATGAAACAAATCTTAAAGTAAGATACATGCAAAAAATCATATGGAAGAATTAGAACACAACTTATTGACCTATTCATTAAACAGCAGATTACAATAGAATAATTTAACTACTTAAGTATCATAAGCCCTGTAACACCAACAATATGCAGAGTCCTGAAGGTAGACAATAATATCCTCATGTACCTGATCTTAGATGCTTGAGAATCCATAACATACTCTGCAGCAAAATTTCTTGATGAGAAACCGAAATCACACATTTCCATGAATAAACATATATGTAGAGACTCTTGGAATTTCCTGGGGAAAATTAATGATTTGGAGTACAGTGAAAATGTCAGAGATGTATACACAGTCATACCTCATGATCTAAGTGCTCAATGGTTCACAGAATATCTCACAACCAAAAATATTTCACAAGCAAAAGTAAATTTATACAAAGAACTTCTTGAGAAAAAACAATTATATCTACTTTGAGGAGTAATATTACCTGTAAAACAAAAGAGTAGTGATAAGCTCCCCATTGTGGCTCATTATTATCCAATATTGTAATGATATACTGGGAAACTAATTATTTTTTCAACAACAAAATAATGGAATCATGCAGGTTTTATACGTGCTACATCAATGATATTTTTATCATATGGAAAAGTGAAAAAGAAAAGATCACAGAGATTATAGATTACATTAATAACACTATAAACTTCTAAAATTTATGAAACAGGAGAATGCATGATTGCATATCTGGATGTTTAATAACTAAGGACACAGTTAGTAAAACTTATATTTCCTCCATCTCCTGAAAACCAACCTACTCAGATACTTTCCGCCATTATACCTGTGCACACCCACCCACACAGAAAAAGGCTGTGGTAAAAGGAGATTTCTGAGAGCAGCCAAGATGGTAATAATGAAGTAAGACTTCCTGGATGAGTGTATTACAGTTAAGCAAATGTTCAAACAGAGAGTTTTCCCAGAAAAGTTCATCAATGACTTGATGGTCGAGGTCATTAACAAAAGTGAGAGGAGTATCTTTTCACTTACATTGTGTAAATGCAAAGCCTTCAATACTAAAACAGAACAGAACCCCACCTCAAGTATGACCAACAATACAAAAGATTTCAATAATTCATTCGTTACTACATACATAATTAACAGTGAATTGATTAAATGGATCCTTTATAAAAACTGGCCAATAATACAGGAAAGTGGCACAGCTACAGAGAAATTAGGAGAGGAGCTGGTTATAGTATACTGGAAAAGAAAAAAAACATGAAGAGCATCATAGAAGCAAGCAACAGGTAAAGCCAACTAAGAATACCTCAAGGATGCAGAAGTGTGGACATTGCTGTTATTACAACTACATATGCACAGGTGAATCGATCCAAGTGAACTTACACACCTTGAGTCTTACTGGAAAATTTAATTGTGATACTCCAAGTGTAGTCTATGTAGCCTTGTGGCAATCTTGTCCTGGGTTTTATATAGGCAAAACAGAAAGAAAATTAAAAGAAAGAATATAAGAACATATATACGATAATAAGAGGAAAAAGAACATCAATGCCTTATATAAACATGTAAAAGAAACTCCCTGGGCACGAATTTAAATTTACCATCCTTGAAAAAATAGACACAGATAAAAGAGGAGGACTACAGACAGTCACTATAGAAAGAAAGGAACTATACTGGCAATTAAAACTAAAGGCAAGGGCATGGCCAGGTTGAAAAGACTTTATAACAATAGCGACAATACTTAAATTTAAAGCCCTTAGTAGATAAATATTTTTTGATTGATTTTAAGCGCACTTCTTTTTAATAAAACCAGCATGATATATATATATACACACACACACACACACACACACACACACACACACACACACACACACACACACACACACACACACACACACACACACACACACACACACACACACACACACATATATATATATATATATATATATATATATATATATATATATATATATATATATATACACACACACACACACACACATATATATATATATATATATATATATATATATATATATATATATATATAAAATCAAGGATTTTAACAGGATAAACATATTCATGATTGAACTTCCATTAAGTGTTAGATTGGCTGTTTAAATGAGCAAGTAACAGTTTGACTGGCTGATTGTGGAGGTTGGGTAATCACATGATTTAACTTCCATATTTAAGCTCATTGTTTTAAAACATTTTTGTCTGAAGAACAAAAGTGCTCATCTAATAAATTTCTGCAGTGTGGCTCTAATCCCTGGCTAGCACAGTTTGTTTGTCAGTTTTTCTTGGTTCGATATATATATATATATATATATATATATATATATATATATATATACATATATATATATATATATATATATATATAGATATAGATATATATATATATATATATAGAGAGAGAGAGAGAGAGAGAGGGAGAGAAAACAAAACCTAGTACCAAAGAAATGCAGTTTTCCAGCCTTAAGGGTAGCAAACACTTTCCTTAAGGAAGAATAAACCAAAAAAGGAATTTTAGTTGTACAGGAAGGTTATTGGTATACAGTTTTCTTAAACCAATGGTTGTTATAAATTCTAATGTAAGTTCTGTGTTAGAGATCACTTTGCATTCTTATTAAAAAACAAGAAAACAGGATTTGAGCTGGTGCTGCTTGTTTAAACCACTGTTAACTAAAAATATGACAACACTCTATTTTAGCAATATGTTTGTAGTTATTGTTCTTGTACAACTAGTTTTTCATTTTTCTTTGGTTTGAAATGTGTATGTATGTGTGTGTGTATATATATATATATATATATATATATATATATATATATATATATATAGCTACTATGCCCAAATACATTTATGACAGAGATTCTAAAGTCATAAATAAAATACTATATATATATATATATATATATATATATATATATATATATATATATATATATTTATTTATAGAAAGTTACGTACACTCAGACCTAGTGAATAACATGGTTTCTAGACTGTCTCTACTGTCCCAGCAAATATCTTGATCTTTAGAGGTGGCAATGTACCAAGTTCATTGAGTTTCTCTCCTTATGAATTAACTTGAAACACCCAAAAATGCTAATCACATAAGTGCAACTAATTATTCTACACTGAAAACAAACAGAAATACCTCACTAAAAGAATCACAGGCCTAAAGCAGATGCCCTATGCTGACCGCCTTAAAAAACTCCAGCTATACTCTGTCGCATATCGTCTACTCAGAGGCGATCTTTGCTTAACATACAAGGCCATGTCAAACCCAGAGCTGTTGGACATGCTACACTTAAAGAAATCCCAATCCCTCAGAGACACACACTCCAGGGATCTAAACCTTGTCATCACAATAAACAAAACATGCTGTAGGGATAGGTTCCTGACCCAGAGACTCCCCAGACTCTGGAATAGATTGCCCATACATGTCAAGCAGAGTGCCTCTTTGGCCTCTTCAAAAGGAACCTTGATGATTGGATGGGAGAAAGGAAATTCACTCTGGGGATCACGTCAGTCGCCCTGCTAGACAGGGGTCCAGGGAAGTAAATAGTCTGGGAAGGAATAGCCAGGGAATTGTTATGGCTAGGCTTGTATAGGCCCTAGGGCTGATAGCCTAGTACCAACCTATGAACCTATGAACCTATGAACATTATTAAAATGTTCCATTCACTGGACTCACTCTGAAAATCTTTGTTTTGCTTAAAATTCACTGTGTGTTCCACTCCCTAGAAATTAATTTGAACCACCCAAAAATAGTAATCAGAGGACTAAATGTAGGTAGCATTCTGCCCTGCAAAGGAATATTAATAAAGTACTCTGTATCATTCACTATGAAAAATAAGTAGTCATTTACTTATTATTTCCACATCGCTCCTTTTGGTTTCTTCAGGGGATACAAGCACAAGGGTTCTATGCAAAGTTCCACTAATCTAACGTAATTATTTTGTCTATGGCAGTACATCATACCCATGAATGATAGATGGCATTCTTTACTCCCTTCTTTCTACCCTGGGCTCACTAGCACAAAGCAGTCCCAAAAAAGGCAAGAAACAGTTCCCGAATACCCTTACTTACAACATATTACTCTGTACTCTAGTTTTACACTGGTGACAAGAAATGCTAGTAACACAGGCAAGGAACAGAAAACTAAGACAAAGGTGACTGCCACAAACTATGCAGAAAAAAACATTGATTTTTGATGGATTCTGCAGATGGCAAAGTTCTGCTCCACATAGCTCCACTTCACTATTCTGTACTTTGCTCTTCTATTCTACCACCTTTCCTACCAATCCCACATAATTTCCTTCATATTCTAAAGGCCATCCCCACTAGAACTGATCACAATTGTTGTGTAAGTCTAATCTGAATCTACTTAAAACCACAGCAGTCTTAAAGTGTGAAGTAGAAGTACTTCAGTTACATAGCCATAATCCCTCCAAACACAAGACACAAAACAAACAAACAAAAAATAAGTTATATTGCTCATCACTCCTTTAATTTTTATGCAGCTTGGTAATGTAGATGTAAATGGCAACACAATATTCCCTCAAAGCAGCTTATCCTAGGCTACATGAGTATGTGTAGCATTGAAAACAAATGGGACCAGTTTGAACTATGGACAACAATATACAATGCCAAAACAGCTGTCATAACAGAGTCATGGCCAAAGATGATTCATGGTTATTGACACAGGTACTGGAAGGATATAAATAGTTAGCAGACAATAGGCAAGGAACAAGACAGAGTGGAAGTGTCCTTTTGTTCATCAAAAATTATACTATTCTATCTCAAGTACTAATTACTGAAATAAGTTCTACTATAGAGAAGGACCCAGTTAGTTAATTGTTGAAATCACGCTGGAGCAGCATGCCTTTATATACTCACCTCTTCTACTAGCTATATTCAGTCTACAAGTGATGCTACATGGCAATTTACCAACATCACCCAATTATAATACTAGAGAACTTAGACATTGACTGGAGAGGAAGGACAAAATGTTGTCTAGCTAACCAGGGTGTTATCATGTAATAAGCTCAAAGAAATACATAGAGAATGGGTAAGACTAAATGCTACCATTGGCCACAGCACCGTTTTAGTTGTTATATATCAAACATACCAGAAAAGTTACAAAATCTACAAATATTAACCAACACCATAAGTGACCACAGTTCCATTATCACTAGCTAGATGCTTAAAAATGTAGATACACTTAGGATTTTCAAATTGCTATTAAATAAGCTAGGGGATAATCAATATGTTTATGTAAATTTATGTAATGGTGGTTCTAGAGGAACATATATATATATCTTTATTTTTTTTTCAAAGTATGCATTGTTAGTGTTACTCCTTTAAAATGTTTTTCATTGGCTTCTTCCTCCACACCCCTACATAGATTTTCTGTGGTATACACCTGGAAAATGTGTACCATATGTTCATTCTTAAACACTTATGGGGGTTTGGCATGAGGTAATTGGATAGGTTTAAAATAGTCTACAAGTGCAGTTAACCTATAAAATCTCCTCTCTATGTAAGCACAGTCACTTTGCCGATTACCTACCCAATTTATTCTTGTAACACTGATTGAACCCTGGCCATCTGAATCATCATTTGGGTTCGCTTCCTCTATACCATGAAACCAGCAAACTTTTGTTGTTCTTGATTCTCATTTTGTATATACATTTAAATGTAATTTAAATTATTGTTTGTATTTTCAGCTGTTTACTTCTTCTATTTTGCCTATTGAACCTTCCTTACCTGGGATTCATAACTTAACTTGAACATTTTTATACAAGCTCACAAAGATGATGATTTTTCTCATCCATAACAGTTTACTGTATAGTAACTAGTTATTCAGGGTATCAAAGTCTTTTTTAGATTTTTAAGTAATATTTTTGGCATTGTCTAAATGGGACCTAAATATGGAACTGTCATCATATTATACTGTCCATATACCATTTTTGATTTGTGCACATCATTTATGAAAATAGAAAATAGCAGAGAGATGAAGATAGACCCTTGGAAAACTCACAGATTTGATATGTCATAAAATATTTAATTAAAGTAAAATTCATTTTCATAAGTGAAATATGCATATTCCTCCTAGCTTGCCTAATCTACAAACTCTTATACTAAGATGCCTTCAATTTATTCTCCAGCCAACTCTCTCAAAGAATGGCATCCTAGAATCTTAGAACACATTCCCCTCTTTCCCTCTCCACCCCACTCACAAAACTCCAACCCTTTCCCACCCCACTCACAAATCTCCACCCTGCCCACCACAACTTCTCATTAATGGCACCTCAGATATATGAATAATTCTCTGCAAATACAACATGATAAACTTAGAACTCCTTGCAAACCTAGCATATATCACCTGTTTCCCTAATTTTAGACATCAGTATAAGAAGATTCTACACAGATGAACTATTTATAAATGAATTTCTCCACAAGGCAGATAACTCTACTATGCTCACTCTGTCCTACCTCCCTAACATTCACCTCATGATGTAACACTGAGACATCCCAGCTGGATTAACCCACATCTCAGTCTCTATCCAGTACCTCCTCCACACTATCTCTTCAACCCTATCTCCACCACGTACCCACCCTGTCAACACTCACCACCCACTTCTGTACTTCATTCACTGTTTAACCTATCCTGTACCTTCCAACGTATCATTCTATCACTAGAGACCAAAGTAACCTATAAAATACTGATACTGTGTTATACTTTAAGAGGGGTGGGGTGCTGTAGTCCTGGGTATGCCATCCTTTGGATGAGATAACTAGGAACCTGTTGTCAATTTGACATCCATTCCCTATAACAATATTACCAGCTTACCATTTTTAAGTGTAACATAGACAATTATTTCTTCAAGGGCAGCAGACACTGAATTTTAGATGAAACACTGAGATATAAGGTTGTTTGCAAGCAGCAACCTCTTCATTAGTTACAGATCTATTTAATGTGGAATTATTCAGATGTCTTTTTCTTCTGCAGAGATTATGCATATTGGCTGATATTGGTGGATTATAATGGCAGAAGTTTGAGAAAACGTTTATTGTTGAGTTCTGAATTGGGCAGCTTTGTCATTATTGTTTCAAACATTTTGTTTCATTGCTTGCTGGAAAAATGTTCAAAACTACAAATTTAAAACATGCTCTAACAAGTGATGCTGTATTATACAAGGAATATAATTTAATATAATCCAGCAGGTAATTCAAAGAGCACACACATGTATGCATGGTCCAAAAATGTGTGCATGGGGCCTATGATTTGAAAACAACCCACAGGTAAACTTTATTCACCACTGGCTAGATGCATTTCCTATGAATGCGGCTTTCAATGCTGTTTCAATGAATTTCAGTTTTAAGGTTAGAGAAGTTTTAATGCTAAGTCTGTTTTCATTGTGAGACTGTATCGCTTTGTTTAACAAATGTCTATCAGTGTTTGTGCTATAAAATTTGAAATAAAGGTTTTAAATTAAATACAAATAATCATTGTAGAATTAAAGCAGAAAACAGTATGTACACTGAAAGGTCTGAACAGTGTTTATGGTACCTGGGGAGAAATAACCAAGTAATGGGACACTGAAATGGCTGGGGGTGTTGCTTGGGGGGCTGCTGTGGAGGGGCTTGATCCATTACCCTGCCATGATCTGGCTTTGCTCTTGACACAGCTCACTTTGAATTTATGTTTTTAGCCATTGTGAACTGGTGATCTGATCTAAGCTTCAAACACTGACATTGCAATTTGATTACAGCATGTGGAAATGAGAACTCACAGCACACAGAGGCTGCTAATTTCCTCTGTAGGTTTCTAATTCTTCTTAAATTGTTTAAACTGTTTTCATTGGTAAAAAACTTCTAACTTTGCTTCTTTCCATTAATATGTACAGTTAGACTTAATAACACTACAGTAAAAGCTATTAACATTCAGCGAAATGTAAGCGCATTTTATGTCAGCAACAGCTCAATAAAAACATTACTATAGCGTTTGATTTACCAATTCTTTACTTCTCAGAAAAGAAAAAAAGATGCTATTTTGTGTAGATTTCTCACATATACTGTATACGTGAAAAAAAAAAAAGAATGAAAAAGAAAGTTCTTCTGTTTTCACAAACATCAGTGATGAACTTTGACCTAGATTTTTTCTTCAGAACAGCTCAAGGTGGGAAGCAAGGCAAGCAGGAATTCAGCATTCTGGCACAATTCAGCATTCTGGTACAACTGCAACATTATTTTGTTCTCAAACTTTTTTCAAGTGCTACTTGCTTCATAGATGACATGTGAAAGAAATATTTTACATAGGAAAAAAGAAAACAAAATCACCAGAAATTTAACACTTATAATTAGCATATTACATAGCTATGACATTCACTTAGCCCAGCAATGCAGATACAAAGCAAAGTTAAATAACATTTTTAACTTATATAGTGTTAAACCTACCAGTTCTATTGCTTATAATTTAATGGCATTATCTTACAGAAAGTATTTGTTTAACATTTAGAAATACACTTATAAGTTTAGTTAAATGAACTATATTAAGTCTTTCTCTATAAACATAGTACAACACTAAAACTAACCATTTATATTCCTCGTCATGGAAAATATTTTAGCTTAAAATATAAGTACATGCCTACATATGTTTTGAGGCTTAAATCCAATATAAACCTTTTATTTAAAGGGGAAATCTACAGTTTCAAAAAATAAATTTCCTACAATCAGATAATAAAAGTCACTTGTTTTTATGCTTTTTAATTTTAGAAGCAATTTTCCAGGACTTCAGCTCACTATGTTTCTTGAGTTATATAACTGTTCTACTTCGTTTCTTCAGTATTATAAAGGATTTATTGTAAAATACTGGTAGAGCAAACCAACGCACAACGACAATAAAAATATCTTAAAAACGTTTTATTTGTGTGAGCGCTTTCACAGCTTAAACTTGCCGCTTCATCAGACATTTTAAAACCATTTTGACTGTTGCATTTTAAAGAATTCTTTAGCCAATGGCAACACATTAACAGTCAATATCCAATTAATCTGTTAAAGGAACGGACAATGTATAGCAAAATATAAAAAATAACATATAAATTCATACATAAAAATATTTAAACATAAAATATATTTAAACATAAATAGTCTTTTCAGACTTGGCTGTTGGTGAAGCATCCACCAAGAGGAGAAAACGCTGAGAGAAGAAAGGAGCCACTTTTGAGATTTTAAGTATTTTTCTTCAGATTATTTGTTAAGATTTCTGCATTGCCGCCTACTTTTTGGCATTTTCCAGCTTGCTAAACTTGATATCTGTATTATGAACTGTATTTAGAACACATCTAGAGCCTGTTTACTGCATTTCCTGTGTTGCACTTATTTTAAAATTGTTTTTTTCTTAAAACTTGCATTTTACCTGTCTCTGGCCTAGCACTCAAGTGTGGGGTCATTTATTCCACTGTTCTAAATTGTTGCTACTTGTGTATCTCTGCTATATTTAAACAAAACAAACAAAAAAAAATCTTGCTTTTTTCCCACTTTCTGAAATTAAAAAAAAGTTCAGTTACATATTTGCTGTTCTGAACTGTTTGTAAGTTTCTTGGAAGCCATTGCTTGCTTGGGCTAAAGGGAAGTCTCTGTGTTCATCAGTGGCAGTGGTAAACACTAAACAGCCTGCCTGCCCCTGTGGGAGTGGTTACTGCCTAGAAACTGTAGTTTTATTGGCCATTTTGGGTCAGTTCCAAACTCCTTGATCCCCCTCTCTTAAAACCCGATTGCCTCGTGGTTTTGGCATCTTTTCAGACTTGTTGGTTGTTGGTGAAGCACCCACCAAGAGGAGAAAATGCTGACAGAAGAAAGGAGCCACTTTTGAGATTTTAAGTATTTTTCTTCAGATTATTTGTTAAGATTTCTGCATTGTCGCCTACTTTTTGGTGTTTTCCAGCTTGCTAAACTTGATATCTATATTAGGAACTATATTTAGAACACATCTAGAGCCTGTTTACTGCATTTCCTGTGTTGCACTTATTTTACAATCGTTTTTTTCTTAAAACTTGCATTTTACCTGTCTCTGGCCTAGCACTCAAGTGTGGGGTCATTTATTGCACTTTTCTAACTTGTTGCTACTTGTGTATCTCTGCTATCTTTAAACAAAACAAAAAAAAAAAAAAAAATCTTGCTTTTTTCCCCACTTTCTGAAATTTAAAAAAAAGTTCAGTTACAGATTTGCTGTTCTGAACTGTTTGTAAGTTTCTTGGAGGCCATCGCTTACTTGGGCTAAAGGGAAGTCTCTGTGTTCATTAGTGGCAGTGGTAAACACGGAACAGCCTGCCTGCCACTTTGGGAGTGGTTATTGCCTAGAAACTATAGTTTTATTGGCCATTTTGGGTCAATTCCAAACTCCTTGATCCCCCTCTCTTAAAACCCTCTTTTGCTCATTTTTGCGCATAGCGCAGCATTGGGCAGCGCCACTTAATCAGGTTTAAACTATTCCAGGCTACACAAAGTCTGCTCTTCACATTTTCCCTTAGAACTGTTCCAAATCTCAAAGTAAGCACTCTATTTTCCTTCTAAAACCCAGCAGTAGCTAGGATAAGTGCCTTATAAGTAAGCACTAATAAACTAAAGCACTACACCCTCTTATACTCCCTTTAAGTACTTGGCTCCATATTGGTCCTTTTTGATCAAGTCAAAAAGTAATTCCTTATACTATTCTGGCATGTCCAAAAGTCAGTTTCAGGTTTACTCTCCAGTCCAGCTGGTGAATATGGGAATCTTGAGGCAATGTTACAACTGCCTTATGTACACAGACCACCCTCTCCTCTTCCCAACAAGCTCAAATATATGTGAGAGATGCAACTATATAGCCAAACTGGAGGCTGAGCTCTCTCAACATAGTACTGGCATGGTCAGTCTGGAGGAGAAGGTAATCACACACACCACAAATCCAGTCTCACACAGACCTATCGCAACAGCAAACCAAACACATAAACACACAAAAACATACTCGGAGGCTCTAAATAAAAATCTGCCCAAGCAACAAAGACCTCCAAAGCAGACATCCAAGCAACTGCTACCCCACAACAATGCTCACGTATCACATAGTTCACAAAGTCAGGGTGCCACACAGTCACAGCCCTTAAGGCTAAACAACACACCTAATACACTTGTAATAGGTGACTCTATTGTCAGACACACTGACGTGCCTCTCACCAGGCTGAACAAGGAGAAGGTCACTGTAAGCTGCCTGTCGGGTGCCAGGATCTGCCACATAACACAAGCACTCAGGTCACTCCAAAGCAAGTACAAATATGACTCCGTCATTGTCCATGCTGGTGTGAATGACCTGAGATGTACCTCCCTGGATTACATGAAAAGAGACATAGAGGAGCTCTCTGATCATGTGGCCCAGGCCGGTATGACCCTGACCTTGAGTAGCATCTTACCCTCACCAAGAATGATACCACAGTATAAAGACAAAATGATCAATTTCAACAATTGGCTAAAGTATTGGTGTCACTCAAAGGGGATCCAGTGTCTGTCAGCCTGGGATGACATGCTTGACAAGCCACGTTGCTTCGCTAGGGATGGCTTGCACCTATTGCCCCTGGGTTTTCGAATACTGGCCAAGGCTCTTGCCACCCACATAGTGTCTTTTTTTAGGCAAGGCTCAAAAGACAAACCCACTTCCTTAGACAACACAAGGAAAAAGAAACTAAGGGTAATGCTGCTCAATGCCAGAAGTCTAAACCTCAAGATGCACACACTCAAGGCTCTCCTCAGTATGGAGAATATCGATATCTGTGCAGTAACAGAAACCTGGTTCAAGGCTCCAAAGAGCACCCCAGCACTACCAGGCTATACCTCATACCATGGTTTTCGGCCCCAAAACTCGGACCGAACCACAAGAGGAGGGGGAGTATTCATATTCATCAAAGATACCCATACCTCCAGGCTAGTGGCACTGCACAAAGCATCTGAGACCATCCATGTGCAACTAATAGTGGGCAAAACTGCCTTCCAGTTTGTAGCCTGCTACAGACCACCCTCCCAAACTCAGGAACCCCACTCGGCTTTCCTGAAGACACTGGAGAATATGAAGGTCTCTCCAAACACCATTATATTGGGTGACTTTAACTACCCAAACATAGACTGGGAGCACTACTCAAGCCCCAAAACCCTAGCCCAACGGTTCCTAGAATTTATAAACTCAAATGCTATGGAACAACTGGTCACCACTCCCACAAGAGGGGAAAACATATTGGACCAGATCATCACCAACATGGGGTCTCTATGTTCCATACCAGAGGTATACCCCTCATTGGTAAGATCTGACCATAAATTAATCACTATGGACATCCATATCCCTTCCCCACCTCCAGCAAAGGAAACCACAGTCAAAAACTTCTCAAAAGCAAACTTCCCACTTCTCAAAACCGAGGTGGAATCCTTCAAAGCCCCAGGGCCAGTGGAAAATATGGCCCAAACCGCAGAATCCTTTACAAACGCATTCTATGGATACCTACAGGAATGCATGGATCATGCTATTCCAGATAAAACCAAGACACACTCCTCCAAAGGCAGGAGACCTGTCTGGTGGACCCCAGCCATAAATAAGCTGTACAACAGAAGGAGGAAGCTACTACATGATAGAGCAAAATCCCTGAAGGGGAAGTCAACTCTGATCAGTACTAGCAAGAAACTACGATCCCTCATAAAATCATCTAAGGCTAGCTTCAAAAGAAAAATTGCACAAGACGCTAAAGATAATCACAAGGCTTTCTTTAGTTATGTCAGAAACCTGGGTGGAAACTCCCAGATATACACTGAACCCACAGACATTGCCAACATCCTGGCAGACAGGTTCAGTACAAACTCGCCCCCCCCCCGAATGAGCAAATGACTATCCCAACAGAGTGTAGCCTCCCTGACATCACAGATGCACAGGTGAGAGCTGCCCTCTCCAAAGCAAAAAAACACAGCATCAATGGGACAGGACGGTGTCCCGGGCTGCGTTTTACATGAGCTCCAAGAAGAACTGAACCCTCACTTAAAATCACTGTTCAGTCTCAGCCTTACAACAGGATATGCACCCAAAGAATGGCGTACAGCAACAGTGGTCCCACTCCATAAAAGTGGTGCCACAACGGACCCCGGAAACTATCGCCCTATAAGCCTAACTAGCCTGGTCTGCAAAGTTATGGAGCGTATCATCATGGAATTCATAAACAAAGACATTGGGAACCTCCAAACACTGGATCCTACCCAATTCAGCTTTGTTAAGGGCAGATCTTGCCTCTTGAACCTGGTCAAATTCTTTGAAACAGTCACCAAGGCCATAGACGAAGGGAAGGTAGTCCACACAGCCTACCTTGACCTTGCAAAAGCCTTCAACACAATACCCCACTCGGGCATCATAAATAAGCTCACCAGCTTAAATATCAACCCCTATGTCACAAGATGGGTTGCAAACTGGCGTAGGGATAGAACCCACATGGTCAGAATTGCAGGTACCATGTCAGACTCTAAACTAGTTACAAGTGGCATCCCACAAGGCTCAGTCCTGGGAATTCTCTTGTTCGGTATATATTTCTCTGAGGTACAGGCTAACACAGGAGGACTATGGCTGACAAAGTTTGCAGATGACTGCAAACTGGGGGCCATAATTGACTCACCGGCTTGACACAAGCATCCTCCAAAAAGGTCTCACAGAGACGGATAACTGGTGCCAGAGCCATGGCCTAAAGCTAAATGCCAAAAAGTGCATAGTCATCCCCTTTGGGAAAAACAAAGTGCCCACAAATTACCAAATAGGTGGTAATCCATTAAGTACAGAAGAAGTAATTAAGGATTTGGGGACCCAAGTAGATTGCAATCTCTCCTTTGACAATCACATTGCCAAAGTGGTTAGAAAGACATTCTACATAGCCCACCTTATCATGAAGGGGTTCACATCTAGATCAAGAGAGGTCATTGTGCCCCTCTACTCATCACTCATCAGGTCCATAATTGAATACAATGCCCCATTTGGGATGTACCTTACCCGACACCTGCTACAACTAGAAAGACCCCAAAAGTACCTCACCAAGAGGATCAAGGGACTCAAACAGATGCCCTACGCAGTTAGGCTAAAGAAACTCCAGCTCTACTCAGTTGCTTACCGCCTACTCAGAGGCGATCTGTGCCTGATGTATAAAGCCATGTCCAACCCAGAATTAATGGACATGCTCCACGTCAAGAAATCCAAATCCATCAGAACTACACGCTCCAGTGACTTAAACCTCAGCACAGAAATAAATAGAACATGCTGGAGGGACAGATTCATATCCCAGAGGCTCCCCTCACTCTGGAACAAAATCCCAATCCATGTCAGACAGAGCCCCTCAATGACCCTCTTCAAGAAGAATCTTGACGTTTGGATGGGAGATCGTAAATTTACCCCTGGGATCTCTTCTGTGTCACTGCTAGACAGAGGCACGGTAAACTAACCTTAAATGGGCTATCTTCTGTAACCTACTATACATAGGCACAGTCAACTAATCTAAGAAGGGTTGCGAAAGCCAAACACATTCTGGCTAGGCTTGTAAATGCCCTAGGGCAGATAGCCTAGTATCAACCTATGAACCTAAATATATAACACTTCATGAAAACATAACACCAAACATTTAGTGTATTTAGCTACATGCCAGACCTGTAATAGTTTCTATATAGGTAAAACAGATTGTCATCTCCGTGATAGAATAAGAGAACATATTTATTGTATAAATAATTTTATATGCACCAATGCTTTGGCTAAACATATTGTAATAAATGATATATCACACAGTTTTAAATTCATGATTTTGGAGGTAATCTATGACAATGTCCGTGGGAGTGATATAGAAAATAAGGTGGAATCCATTGTACTGAGATGGATCATTAGAATAAGAGGCAATAAGGGCAAAGGGCTGAATGATAAAATATGCATTAAGCCTATTTTAAAAAATAGGAGATTCAAATAATATATGGTTTATATGTTATGTTTTCATGAAGTGTTATATATTTTTATGTTTAAAAATATTTTATGTTTAAATATTTGTATGTATGAATTTATATGTTGTTTTTTTATATTTTGCTATATATTGTCCATTCCTTTAACAGATTAATTGGATATTGACTGTTAATGTGTTGCCATTGGCTAAAGAATTCTTTAAAATGCAACAGTCAAAATGGTTTTAAAATGTCTGATGAAGTGGCAGGTTTAAGCCGTGAAAGCGCTCACACAAATAAAACGTTTTTATGATATTTTTATTGTCGTTGTGCCTTGGTTTGCTCTACCAGTATTTTACAATAATTGTTCTGTTAACCACAGTTGTGGTTCTAACTGAGAGCGCATTTATACCTCTGGAGAACGTTTATTCTTTTTCTTCTTCATTATTAAGGATTTGATTGCTGTTGACAAATTGGATGCCTAATCCAATGTATCAAATATTTTACTTCCTCCAGAAAGAAATACTTTGATGTTTGCAGGAAACACCAAAGTGGCTTCAATATAGTTCTTTTTATGTCCCTTGATCAGTGGTAAACAGGATTATTTTCTTTTACTTATTACTTTACTGGAATAATCATTGTCAAATCTAACCTATTTCAATAGATGTTATTGACTATGCTGTTTATAATATTTGATCTTTTCTAAGCTAGAAATAAACGTAACTATGATTTAATGTGGTGGTGAGTTTTCCCTCTTTGAAGGTGCTCTCGGGGATCCACATGCCCTTTCAATTCCAAAAGATAAAGTTTCAAGTAGAGTTAATGTTTTATGTAGACAGATTGTTAAGAAGTTTGTTATACTGCCTCCTCCATATTTTTCAGATATACCATAAATTCTATTTTTATGTCATTCTCTATTTTCTAAATCATCAACTTTATCTATGAGCAAGTTATTTTGTTTTAAAAGAAATTCAGTATGACAGTCACCTTCAGTTATTCTCCCTTCATGATCATGTAAAGCTTTTCTATACTGCTGATTTGTGCTCTTTGTTATTTCTTAAGAATTTCTAAATGCTCCATCTTCTTTCTGGTCTCCTTTTTGAAATGTTCTATTTTGGTATCCATTTTGTCTGTTTTATATAAAAAAATCCTGCACACTAAGATTAATGACTGGATGTCTTTTTAACACAAGAATCCTGAGTACCATTTCTTGAGTGACATGTTGAAGTCTCTTTTCTCTTAACCAAGCAGTTGAAATTCTGACAGGAAAATTACAGGTTTGGAAGAATGTGAAGTTATACATTTTTTCCTCATATTATTAATGAATAAAATTAGCTAGCAAGTATCTCCAAATTTTATTTTTTTCATTATATTTTCAGTCAGAAAAAACTTTTCAGTCATAGAGCTTTCACTAGTTGTTGTTCGCAGTTAGCCATTTTGGCCATACCCTCCATTTGCTGACCTTTTCTGACACTCATGATGACCAACTTTTAATAAGTGCCAATTGCCTTGATGACTATTGGGGTGAAAATGGAAATACAGGAAAAACAATTGCAGTCCTTACAAGTTCCTTCTGAACCTTACACTAAGTAGCAGTTTATAATGAGTGGCAGAATGTTGTATTTTATTACCACTTTATGAGTAGGCTGCCCATTTTTGAGAGATTATTTATTCTTTGCTAGCCCAACAATTCCCTTATAAGCTTTCTGCCAGCAGCCCCAAATGACTGACACATTTCATTTTTCTGAAATTCCAATGTACAGGTATGCAGCAAGACTATCTAACAGTGATTTGTAGTCATTTCAAATCTGCAAATGGTCTATATGAGTGGCCTGACCCTATCTTAGTCTACTTGATTTATAGACCCAGAAAACACTTCAATGTTGAAACACAGATGACTGTGATACACAGTTTTAAGGTCACAAATAAATCTTCATTTCTTTCAAAAGCTGTTTTTCTTTTCTTAGCACATTACTACTTACTGCTAGGCTTCTTGCCATTCTTTGCTCCCTCCAGTATCGAAATAGAATGTGAATAAAATAAGAAAAATGACTTTTCCAGCCTCCAATATTTTGGTTTCAAGATTACAACACACTATATTGCCTTGTGCCAACCAACAGTTCATTTATTTATTTATTTGCAGTTTGTTTGCAGTTTGTTAACCGGGAGAGTCCATTAGGCCAAGATGAGCCCTTTTTCAATGGAGGCCCGGGGAGAAAAGCTCCAAGTACATACATGTAAAACAAAGCAAAGTCAGCAGGAATTAATACAGAACTTAAAATACAAAGTATTACAAGCACATACATGTAAAACAAAACAAAGTCAACAGGAATTAATACAGAAATTAAATACAAAGTATTACAAACTATGAACCTAAACACATATATGCAGAACAAAACAAAGTCAACAGGAATTAATACAGAAATTAAATACAAAGTATTACAAAATCAGGACCATCAGAAGTTAATGCAATATGGTACACAATCGTAATATTAAAAAAGTGGATTGAAGTAGTGAAGAAATAACAATGGATAAATAGTATACAGATGATAGGAGGATGTAAATAAGCTAAGGTAAGTATTCTATTACGTGCAGATTGCTAATTCCTACAATATAAGATATAAAGGAATTAAGTAAATTGAAAGAGAGAAGTGGGGAGGAAGAAGAAGCAAAATATGGCAAGCATTTAGTAAAATGTAGGGACAGTGTAGGTAGCTGGAAGGAGGATAAGAGGGGTGACAGCAGGAGCATTCCCAAGTGGAGGAGAGATAGTAATGGAGTAAAGTCTTAAAGGAGGAGAGGTTCTAGGTAGTTTGGATATGGGGAGGAAGTGAGTTCCATTTTTGTGCTAGAGAAAAAGATAATAGGAGTTGCCCAGGGGAGCATAAGGGTTTGTACACTTTAAGGAGATTCGGTTTCTTGGACCTAAGAGATCAATCAGGAAGATGTAAAGTTAGAGTGGAGGAGAGAGAGGGGCATAGGGATGGATTGAAGATAAGTTTGTGGGCAACAGAGAGTTAAATGTAAAGGAGATAGTTGGGGAGCTCCAGCCAGTTCATGGATTGTAAGGCAATACAATGCTGGGAGGAGGATTTAGAGCCGGTGGCAAATTTAGAGATTTTATTAAAACAGGACACTAGTTTAACCTTAAGGGTTCCTTGTATATTGGTAAGAAGTGGGGCCCCATACATGAGGGAGGGAAGGAGGTAGGTGGTAGCAACGGTGAGCTTTGTCAAGATTGTCTAGGATATAAAGTAATAGTTGCCGGTGAATACACTTTTCAATAATTTCAGAGATAGGGGAGAGAATGGCTATGGGGAGGAAATTGGAGATAATTGGAGTTGTTTCCCCCTTTATGCAAGGGAATGATAAATGCTTTTTTCCACAGGAGGGGTATGTAGGATTCTTGGATGGAATGATTAACTAGAATACAGATAGGCTGTCTGCAGCTAATTTGAGGAAATTAGATTGTAAGTTGTCTGGTCCATTTGAGCATGGTTTTAACTTTTGGAAGAGTTTTTTTACAGTGTTGACTGGAATGGGTTTAAGGGTGAAGGGAGGGAGGCATTTGTGGTAGCATTAGAGGAAGTGTTTATAAGAGAAGTGAATGGAGTTAATGGATTGTTATGCAAAGATGTAGTGAGCTTAGCTATAGAGTTGATAAAGAAAGAGTTAAATTTGGAGGCTATGATGTGATCTGGAGAGCTAGGGTCAGGGCAAGGACTGACTTTTCTGCCTGGACTAAGGAGGGTAGAGATGCTAGTCCACATTTTCTTGGGGTTGGATTTGTGATTGTTTTGAAGCTTAGCATAGTAGGATTTTAATTCTTATTACGGAGTTGTTTGAATTCAGTATGGAAGCTAGGTGTTTTGAACTTTTGACAGTTGATCAACAAAATCCATTTTCCAGTAATTTGAGTTCAAAGGCACAGAATATCCCAATCTGGCAACTAGATAAATAGCTTCCAGAATAGCTCAAAAAGTAACTCACATAAATTTCTAAAACAAAGGTGAATCCTACTTTTTTTCTGTTTTCAAACCTTTCCTGTATTCCTGTAAATTAGTGATGTTTCCATGATAGTAGTTTGAGCATCCCCTGAGCTTTCATTGTATTTGTTTTCAGTAAGAAGATAACTTAATGATGAAAGGAAGTATAACACTGATTTGGAGCTATTGTACTACCTCTTATATTTTAATTCTGTTTTTTTTCTTCAAAATGATATACCTTTTATTGGCACATTTGAAAATGTTGAAGATACTTGTCATCCTATGTGTCCTCCATTTGCTGAGTAAAATTCACACTCCAGTAGTTCATTCATAGAGGCATATGGTAATGCTGTCCAGTTACCAGCGCAATACCTCTTCCATGCACAAATACATCAAGCAGCTGTATTGGCAAATTGTTAAAACACTGAAGGCTAGAAGTTTTTTTCCAGCTTAGTCATAATGACCAGGAAACTGTTCAAAACCACAATCTGACTCTCTAATAATCTTTCATTACCTCTGGGTTCAATAAGATTATGACATATTCCTAGCATGCATGCACTATGATCTTGCCTCAGTATGAGGCAACAAAACAGGAGCACCTTCCACCTTGAGCTGTTGATCTAGATGATGACAGGAAGTAGAACATTGTTGTGGCATTATCAGACAGTGAAATGCTGCTGTCCTTTCTTTGGCAATGCAGCATACTTTAACATTTCTTGACATCCTCTGTAGCCTCTGGCTAAGTAACAAAGATCATAGCAGAATTCATCTAGTCTAAAAGCTCATGGTAACACTATACAGTAGTCAGAAATTACACTGAAAAGTGACTACATAGTAAAAAGTGAAATGTTGTAAAAGAGGAAACGTAGTACTTTTATCTTTCTTAGATTCTAGTATTCACCTAATACCAAACTTTGGAGATCTAAACTGCAAGTGCTACAACCATCCATGGGACTTACAACCAAGTATGAACTAAATAAAAACATTGACGTAAATGATGAAAGTCAGTAGGCCACACCTTTGCATTTGTCAAACTAATAGCAGGATGTTCAATTAAAAAAAAAAAGTCTGTGTTGGTGGTATAGTACACTTTCAGGCCTCGTACTACTCCACATGGTCTCCAGCTGGCTAACAAAATTCAGTGTTCAGTAGTCCTAGTTAAGGGATACTGAGTGCTAATATCCAACAGTCACATCTCATTCCCACCCATTCCTTGGATTTAAAACTACTGTAACGGAATTATTGTCAAGAGAAGAAAGTAACTAATTCTTTTTTTTTTCCAGCCTTCAGAGTTTTTTATTAAATTATGTGGATCTGCAGACTGTGCAGGCTGGCAGTCGTATTGCCTGGTATGCTTCAAGTCATGGAAGGAAAGGCTAACTAAGTGTACATGAATAATAAAATGCCATTGGGAGTGCAATACGAAGGTCACATTACTAACAGCAACTGAAATGGAAGTGAGCCAAAGTCAAAATATATTACAGGATCTCTGACTGAGCAGTCTGTGTGAAATGGAAATAAAGAAAACACAGAGGCCCCTGAGGTGCAAAGAAATGAATGTAGTCCCTGCAAAGTAGCAGCTTATTCTTCCTGTATATAGTGGCCCTGTGTATAGGGGCCCAGTAAAGCCACATCTGAAGAAATGTATGCATTTTGGGAAACCTCACTCTTACAAGAATGTTATTGGAATCAAAACTGCATGGAGATGAGCACACAGCTTCCATCATAACTCTTAAAGAAGACAGAATAAATCAATTAACGCATGTACCTTGGAAGAAAATGAGCACATATGACAGAATTTTTAAGTACCTCTAGCGAAGTAACAATATTCAAGATAATTATAACAGTCAGAGGTGGTAATTATACTTTGTTGTGAAAAACTGTTACAGCAAGCAATCCCATAGACGTAAAAATACAAAAAATGGCAAATGCATGCCTGTGCTACAAATTTAAAAAGAAAACACTTCTTTTATAATCTAAATTATTTTCAAAGATATGCCAGATTTAGAAGATTCATTGTTTATTTTTCATTGGCAGCTACAATGAATGAATGAGCTAATCATGTAAAATCTAAAAAGTTTCTTAAAAAATGTCCGAATTCTTATAGAGAGTATAGTGGAAATAATTTACTAATGGATTCTTATGTACAAGTTAGGCTTATTCATTTCTTCTTGCACGTTTCCTCACGTTATCTACTTTCTTAAATTAAGCATTGCCGATGAGCAGAGCAGTCCCAAAAGCACAAGCTGTACCATCACAAGTCAATCTAGTCCGCAGGACAGGATCTCCAAGGAAAGTTTGTAGCAGCAGCCATATTTGGGTGATTCATCCTGAAAAGCAGAAAGATTAGTGCTGGTGATTTCTTCACACACCTGAATAACAGAATATGGCATTTTAGAAGTTGAAGTTATTTTGTGACTGCATTTTTATAACCTGTTAAGAGATAGTTGGTTTAGATAGCATCATATCACCCCCCCTTTCTACTCCAGCAAAGTCAACATGTTTGCAATAATGCACACACTTATAACAGTTAAAGTTATTACTCTGCAAACACATTTTCAGGTTGCTGAAAACTTGTGCTTACAGAGTTTTAAACTCAGCATTATTTCTAAAATTCTGTGCCTTTCCTTGCAAATTTGAGATTAACATAGCATTTGCAAAACTTAAAACATTTGAATAATTTTTGCAAATATTTTCAGAACCCAGTAGCCTAATGCACACACACACACACACACACACACACACACACACACACACACACACACACACACACACACACACACACACACACACACACACATGCACACACGCACACATGCACACACACACACACACACACACACACACACACACACACACACACACACACACACACACACACACACGTCCTCACTCTTTCTCCCCGTCTCTCTCTCTCTATATATGTATATACATATATATATATATATATATATATATATATATTTATATAAAATACATATATATATATATATATATATATATATATATATATATATATATATTTATATATGGATCCACTTTGAATCATCGAATGTTCAGAACATCGACATTCTGATCATCGAGACCAGAACATCGATGTTCAGAACATCGAAGGTTCAAAATGAACCACACAAAAAACAAAAAACTTACAAAAACTATTTTATGTAGGGGGGCTTCGCCCCCTGCACCCCCCATGTGGGGGTCTGTGCCCGACACCCCCCTACTTTAATATTCCAACTCCGAGATTGCACTATAGTGGGGTAAGGGAGATTTCCCGTACCCTACCTGCAATGCCAACACTCAGATGGCACAAACACGCACACAAAACATGCAGGGCACCTTGCTGCCCTGCATACACACCCAAAATTCTACAATTTCACTTACCTGGCACTTCCACTTTAAACCTTCGATGTTCTGAACATGGTCTCAATGATCCGAACGTCGATGTTCTGAACATTCAATGATTCAAAGTGGAACTATATATATATATATATATATATATAGAGAGAGAGAGAGAGAGAGAGAGAGAGAGAGATCATTTATTTTACTTTATTTATACTTTTCAATATTTTCAGCCAGATTGCCCAATATTTTTGTCTCTATGGTTAAATATAAATATAAAGCCATTTTTTTTCTCAGAATTAGTTCCATAAAAAATAAATAAATAAAAAATAAATAAATAAATAAATAAAAAGAATATTGCTTTCTAACACCTCTCCCACACATTCTCTAAATAAACTAACGCCATGATAGCACTTATGTGATCTCACAGCATTTACTGGACAGCTTTTGACTAAAGATGGGAACTCATGAAAAAGAATTATAAAATCCCCATTTTCAAAACACTGCTGAACACCATATATTGTTAAACTGCAAAATAAAAAAAAAAGTTACATTACTTGTGCATGCCTGTACATTCTTTTGACCAGCTAGTTTTGTTTATAATTGTGGTATTGTGTAATAACTACTGCAGGAAATGGTATCTGTTGTAATGGACCTGGCATGCAACATGATTTTGCTTTCACAGTTTGTTATCAGTAGAAAAATGCATTTGTAAAACATTCTAATGAATGACTTGGAGTGAGAAGAATAAAGGATTTGTCAGATGATGACCAAAGGTGTCAGGTGAAATTTTTATTTTTACAGAAGTATCTAACAGGTGGGAAGTTGTTAAAGTTGATTTTTTTTTGTATCAGTAAGGAAGACAATTTGGCTCTTACTGCCACTCGTAAAATGTCTACCCTGGTGAGAATGGTACAGCGGCATCTGAAGGGGGTGAGTTATTAATAATAGTACAATGACCCCCCAGTAATATTCCAAAACGTGCACGCTGATTGGTCAGCGTGCACGAATGTTGTAAATCAGAGTTATAGTAATGGAAAAAGGTCCGGTCGCCCAGACTTTTTCCATTAGTATAACTCTTTTTTTACAGCTGTCTCGCTATGTTAAACGAGTTTAACATAGCGAGACAGCTTTAAAAAAGTAACGGAGATCTTCCTATCTCCGTTGCTTTTTTTAAAGGTGTCTTGCTATGTTAAGTGGGTTTAACATAGAGTGGCAGCTTTAAAAAAGCAAGGGAGATTCTCTGTTGCTTTTTTTAAAGCTGTCTCACTACATTCCTTTAACATAGCAAGACAGTTTGTAAAAGGCAATGGAGATCTTGCTTTCTTCGTTGCTTTTGCCCACAGCTCTGATGTACTGTGTAGGCATACGCATGCACAGTACATCAGAACTGCCGCGGATACCAGACAGCTGCGGAAGGGCAGCAAGGAGGCATTATACAATGCCATTATTTAAGAAAAGTAATTTTTTTTTTCTTAAATAATGTCATTGTATAATAGCAATAACCCACTTCTGGGTGTGGGTAATGCTGGATTTAGCCACAGTTGTCTTTATTTGGCCATTCGGGCTTCGCCCTCTTGACCAAACCACACCAACCATGGGTAAATCCAGCATTACCTACACCCAGGCGTGGGTTATTGCTATAGCCTACACCTTTTATTGAATAGAGTTTGATAACTATTGTAACTGATGGAAGAACCCTGCAGTCATAAGCTGGAGGCTGCATTCTAGTGTAAAGTCTCTTCCTTACTCAACTCATCTTACTTATTATGTCATGCACCATTGGATTTGTGTCCTTTTATCTGAAGTGGTTCATTAGCTTCCCTCATATCAGTACATACTCTAACTTATCCAGGCTGCTTTGGTTTTAGGTGTGTATCTACAAGAGAGAGACCCATGGTGCAGGACCATTACCTTTTCAATTACATGAATCCTTTTCTCAGTTTTTCTAGTTTCTCTTCCAGTTTCTTTCTAAGATGAAAAGTACTTATTTTATATGCCTGGGCTGTAGTGATTACTTTATCATTTATCTGTCCAAGACCTGGCAATTGGTTCACATCACAGTATCTTCAGACAAATTAACTTGTTTATTTAACACTCCAAGTGTTCCACTTGTGTTAGTCTCATATCTAATCCCATTGATTACCTCTGCATTTCACTGGATGATAAATTAAAGATTTTACTCAGGCCCGTTTAGAAGACTGAAAAAGACTTTGCTAGTCTAAAACTTAAAACAGAGAGGAGGCATCACTAATCCAGGAAATAGTTTCCTTTTTTAACACTTTCATCTGCAGCAATAGCAGGACTTCAGCAGAATGTTTTTGTTAAGTTTTTGACTGCTTGAGTTTGTGCCTATTTGGTGTGTTTTTTTTTTTTGGAGGGGGTGCTACACTGCCATGCATATTTTGCTTCTGCCTTAAAAGGAAGATCCATAGGAAGATATATTACTAGGTTACAGGGATGCATTTTTATGATTGCTTTCTGCAGCCTAACCTGTGAGTTTATAACTTTTTTAAATGTCTTTGCCTTTATGTGAATAAATGCACCTGAGTCTATTTACCTTCTCACCACCTTAAGACTCGTTGCCATCACCTTTATTTCTGACCTTGCATGGCTATCATTTTTTAGTATATACACATTGTAGTATTTAATACAATCGATGGTAATAAATCAGTCTCTAGAACAACTTTCCCAGTAGGTATAATAGGTTTATTTACATTGGGCAAAATGAAAAAAAAATGCATCATTATAGTAACCAAGATAAACAATAAAATAACATCTAGTACTTTATAACAGCTTCAGTAAGTAAAATTCACGGTTGTAGAAGCTCTTCACAGAGAATTTTAAAATCATATCAATGCATACAGTCACTTAATATGCTTTAGCAGCTTCTCTTCCCTGTTCTTGGATATCTTTTAAATGTCATGCTTCAGGGACAGCGTCCAGCTTGATTACTCTCTTCAGAATAACTTTCCTGGAGGTAGCTTGACACAATCTTTCCCCACTTCAAAACTGAAAAAATAGGACTGTAGCATCTACCTGTTTCTCCGTTGCTTATATTTTCTGTTCTTTTTTAAAATCACAGGTAAGCACTGAGTTCAGTCACTCTGACTGCTGATCCCTAGAGCTTACCCTGCTCATGTTCATTCTCTCATTAGTAACTTTATCCTAACAGGGTCCTATCACAAACTTCTTTAAGATAAAGCACATAATTGGAGAATGAATGAATGATCTTTTTTTCTCCCCATCATTTTACCCCAGCCAGCAGCAACCTTTGCAGGACTCCCACAGAGTCATAGATGATTAGCGGGGCTCCACACAACTGTCGATATTCTGGATGCCTAAAGTCAGATATGGTGTTAGTTTTAGTGGAGAAAATGCCTGCCAGCAGGATTTAACTAAGTCAAGGGTACTATGTCAGTGGTAAAATATGTAATGAAATTATGAAGACTGCAATTTGATGAAGCACTGGTATTTCAACCAGAGCTATCTTTAAATTTTAAAGGAAACAAAGTGGTGTCAATCATTAGGAACCCTAATTCTAAGGGTTATTATTATCTACCTAGTTTATTTAGTATACAACATTGATATGTTAACATTTCTTGGTTTGCCAAACATGTAACAGAGTAGGCACTAGTTTACTTGCTGTGATTGGGGGACTCCCCACAAAACACTAGTGCCTAAAGCTGGATATGCCAAAAGATACTTGTTTCATCTTCAGAACTGCCCGCCTGCTCTGTTCTTGCCTTAAGGACAGTCTTCCCTAGACTAGCTGCTTCAGTAGGCCCTACTATGCTGCAATATATAAATGATCTTCTGTAACAATATTACCATTTCCTGTCTTATTTTTTGTACTGTGTTTTGGCACATTCTATATCTGCATCATTCTACTCTGTGTATTTTTTTTCTTTGTCGGTCATACATATTCTGTCTATGCTTTATATATATATATATATATATATATATATATATATATATATACACATATCTATAGATACCCACATATAAATATATATATATATATATATATATATATATATATCTACACACAAGTTTACTATCATGTGTTCGGATTCACTGTGTTCGAATGTTCAGATTTCCGAACAGCATGTTCGAAAATCAGAACATGGAACACAGTAAATTCCGAACTAAGCATTTCAGTAAAGTCGAATGTCGAACATGTCAACTTTACTGAAATGCTCACATCCGCTCAGCATTAAAACACACTTTTTGCAGCACTCCCCACACCCCCCTACTTATATGTATATATATATATATATATATATATATATATATATATATACAAACTCCGAGATCGCACTACAGTGAAGGAAAAGGGACATTTCCTGATCCCCACTTTAGTGCAATCTGCACCACAATGTCGAACCTTGTAATAGTGAACGTTCACTATTACAAGGTTCGACATTGTGGTGCTCGCGTTTTCGGATATGCATATGAGGTTTCGCACAAATGTCAATCGCACAAAGTGCATCGAGTATGTGATAGTAAACATATATATATATATATATATATATGTGTGTGTGTGTGTGTGTGTGTGTGTGTGTGTGTGTGTGTGTGTGTGTTTGTGTGTCTATATATAGATATATATATATAGATATATAGCAGTACTTTTACATATTGTTGCAATGCAATTTATATTTTACACTATGCAGATATTTTCCATGTGCAAGAACAATCCTTTTCTCGGATAATTCCTTAACAACATTTGAACAATGATCTATTGCTTTCATTATTTTCTGCTGCATATGCACACACACACACACACACACACACACACACACACACACACACACACACACACACCCACACACACACACACACACACACACACACACACACACACACACACACACACACACTCACACACCCTTTTGTGCATTGATTTTTTGCATCTTTATTCTTTTCATCATCACACATTTCTTTCACATTTTTGACAATGCTTCTTTTCCAGCTGTACATTTTCTTGGCTTGCATTTTTGACATTCCTAATGAACTTTTAATGTCTATTTGTTTTTATAATCTTGGGTGATGTGTTTGTAATATTGGCTTGTTTGTTGCATTATGCATATTAGAGAATTCATGGTTCCTTGCTACTGATGTGTTATAATGCATATGTGTGGTCTTATTCTGTTCTGCCTAGCACATCTTGATTCATGCATTTTATGCAATGCATTTATAACTAACTAAAATGCCTTTTCTTTTACATCTTTAAACCTGTCATCTCAATCTGTCATGGTCTCATATATTTGAAAGACCAATTCCTTCCCATGTGTAATAGGATTGCTTTCAGCCTCTTCTTGCTAGTTATATTAGGGACCATGGAGTATATATATTGAGCCTAGCCTCCTATGTCTTCCACTGTGGCTCTGTTCTATCCCCCGGATTTACTAAACTTCCGTGCAGGACTAATCTAGTCCTGCACGGAAGCGGCAGTTTACCTGGAGGACGGCAGCGCACCATGCATATTAATGAAGGCACGCTGCCTGAACTCCTAATGCTACATGGAGCGTGGACGAGTGCAGAGGGCATGTTTGAGAGCAGAGCTCTCAGAATAAACACACCCCTGCAAATTAGAACAGAAGAATGTTTAAATAAATGAACGAGACCACTCATGAGTGTCCGGATATCCAACCAACAGTCCCCATGTCTTCAACAGCAACAGTACATTCAAATTAAACAAAGAAGCCCTATTATTTATTTTTTTAAAACCTGGGGTACAGCTAACCATAGGTGCACAGGTTTGCCCATCACCTAGCTATGGTTAAAGCATCTGAAAAGGCTGAAGAGGATAACAAGGAATATATATGCAAATGAAGCAGCACAGCAATAGTGGAGTGGTTAGAGCATCCACCTAATGAACAGGCATTCCCAGATCAAGTCCTACTGCAGCACAAATCATTTTCCACAGGAAATCTGTATGTGAACATAATTTTACATCATTTTGCCGTATAACCTACAGAATAGCAATTAAATGTGAACTGGAGTACTGCATGAAATGCAAATATGAAGTGTTAGTGTCATAATGAATAAGGCACATGTACGCAGGTCTAAGCACAAATAAACAGTGGTAAGCATGTCCAATTGCACTTGCATGGGGGTAAGCACTGCCCACACAGAGTAAGCAAAGTAGAAGCTAATGAGTGTGAGAAACTGTAACCGGAGGTTAGCAGTGCTTACCATCACGCAAACCCACACAAAGCCGCTTACAGCCGCTGTAAAGTGCCTTAATCACTCTGGATCCAATGGCCCAAGTTCTGCCCAGCAACAAAATAAACTGCCTCAGCAAGGCTCAAACCCAGGACCAGAACCACTAAGCCATTATAGCAATAGATAAGCAAGATTAAGGCCATACATCCCATATACCCACATTGATTTATATATATATATATATATATATATATATATATATATATATATACAGCAATATGTATATATATATATATATATATATGTATGCAGATATATATATATATATATATATCTATATGTGTGTGTGTGTGTGTGTGTGTGTGTGTGTGTGTGTGTGTGTGTATGTGCGCGCGCACTTAAATATGCACAGATATACAGCTATGATAGGAAACAGCACACAAGAATGACATATGTTCACAGGCTATGCCAATGGAAATGAGGGGCCCAAGCAAGAAACATGTAACACGTAGCATGACCTCCCACCCCAGCCAGACAGAGAAAACATACACACAAACCCACAAACAATGTAAATAGTCCACTGCTCCCCAGACCACAGGCAGGATACAATTGGGGGGGGTACAGAGTGCACCCATGAAATCTTGGAGCACAGACAGCAGCATCCCTTGCGGGATGCCCCAAAAATTGACTTATAACCACAGGAAGCCGATGCGATGACCATTCTGGCTGAGGTGTGTACATACCCGGAATACAAGGGTGGGAAAGCCTGATGATCCATGGATTGAGACAACATACAACATGGGTCCTGTGAAGTGGAGAGTGGGCAGCATGTAGTGGAGTGTTCAGACCCGACCTGCACCAAGAGTAAGGATGAGTGCTGTAGAGGCGGTGCGGGTGGGGGAACTATGGGTAGCTAGTTATGGATCTAGATGTGCAGGTGTTGGCTGATGTGGGTCTATATGGACAGCCCCAGGGATGTGAGCAAAAGTGTTCATTGGGCAGAGGCATCGCGCAATGAGCAGCCAAACCCACCATGAGTCCCACTGCAGCAAAGTCTAATCTCCATGGCAAAGAACGGAATAACCAGATGTAGATGTATATATGTAGAGGAATGTGTGTGTACATCTACCCATAACTACATGGAGATATACCTCTACCTCTCCGTAGTACAAATGTATACATACAGAGACAGAATACATATACATATCCACATATAGATATATACATATGCAGACACCTGTACACTCATATGTTGTTAGATATATATAGACAGCAATATATAAATATATACATGTATGCATACATGCACAGATATATCTGTATATAGTAATGTATATATATATATATATATATATATATATATATACATATACATGTGTGTGCAAATATACACATGTAAAAATTAGCTAGGATATGATAAAGCAGTCACGAATTACATATGTTCACAGGCCATGCAAATGGGGGTGAGCGGTCCAAACAACAAATGTGTAACATGTAGCAGCAACCACCCCCACCTAGACAGGTGAAACATACAAACACATGATACAAGTAAACACACCACTGCTTCCCAGACCACAGGCAGAAAACTACCAGTGGGAGAGACCTGCCAAGTCTAATCTTGAAACAAAGACATCAGTGTCCCTTGTGGGACACCCCAAAAATTAATGATCATCGGAGTCAGTCCCTGTAATGATTCATCCAACCAGGCTGTATACGTACACAGACCAGTAGGTTATGCAAGCCTGATGACCCATGGGTCGACACAACATACAACATGGGCCCTGACAAGTGGAGAGTGGGCAGTGTGTAGTGGTGTGGTTAGACTTCACCTGCACCCACAGTAAGGATGAGTGCTGTAGAGGATGAGGCAGGTGGGGGAACTATGGGTATGCAATTATGGGCCTAGGCGTGCAGGTGTTGGCTGGTGCAGTTGTATTTGGACCGCCCCAGGGATGTAAGTAATATTGCGAATTGGGCAGAGCTTACGCCTGTATTTCTCAACCCCTAAGAGAAAAACCACTGGACAGAACCTAAACCTTTGGGGGAACAAATAGGGACAGAAAGCACATATTCCACTTACAACCTTAGAAAGCTGATAGAATAATAGGTTATGCATTAGCATGACTCGGCTGAAGGATGTGGGGTCCTAAACCCTATTACTTGTCTGTATTTAATGGTGTCAATTCCCAGGTATTTGCCAGACAGGTGCAGATTGAACACACCAATAGTATGAAACAAACTGTGGACAGGCCGCTGATTCTGTACAGTCAACAGGCATGCTTACACCTAATGGGCAGCCGTTCCCGATATGGGTCTCACTGCAGCACAGTCCAGTTTACATGGCTAAGTACGGTATAACCATATGTGTTGTTGCATAACCCACTACACAACACCTATGAACACATGGTCGCAACACCCCACTGTAGGCATGTAAGCTGATGTAATAGGCATCACAAGGTATTATTGTAGTCCTCACCCCCACCCAGGGGTGTGAGTGTCTGATACAAACACCAAATGCAGTGCATATGCACAGCTGTTGTCATAAACAACATGGCCAGCTGTGGACCTTCCCTGTAGCCATCCTGCACATCACTGGATAATCCCCCTACTAACACCCCCCTTTGTGCCCCATGCACACCACATACCTATCAGCCCCTGTTCCATTTCTATTAATGTCTACGGATACACATAGGTGACACCCTCTTCCCCCACTATATTGCCAGTATCTGGAACCCCAACCCACGTGTAGTATCACAGCTGTCCCACAGGACACATGTAACTAACACATGAAGGAACACCACAAGCACACCTGGAGCAGCACAAGCTCACCACCTTGCAACCCCCCCACACTCTATACCATTACAACTAGTGATACAGACACCTCTTGTCTTGCCTCACATACAAATCCCAACATCCAACATACCTTCCCTATTGCTCCCCATCCAAGTATACCTACGAGCTACTATACAGTTACAATGTCACCCCCAATACCTACCTGCCTACTCCCTAGTTATTCGCCTGTACTGTACCACACAGGTATGGAATAACTACACCTATTCTGAATACCTGTATGTAACCTAGCCAGACCTGTGAAACAGGAATTCTACCTCACCTTAAACCGACCTTTGTCAACAGTCATACCTGACATGTAAACCTGATCTAAGCATACCTCTCAACCTGGAAACATCAAAAATATGGACAAGGCCCATGAAAAATAGGTACAAATCTGTACGCTGGTTAACATAAAATTTGCATACATAATTATGTAACCCCATCCACTCCAATGGAATTGGGGATACCAACTTTCTAATGCAAACTGAAGAACAGACAAGCAAAATATGGCACCAGAGTCCCTCTGCAGCCATTCCAATGTCCCATTACCTGGCTATTTCGCCCCATTTACCATAAACACTAATGTGTGCATACTGCTTTACTTCTACAATGATTATTTGGATTTTATTTTTACACTTTACAGCACAATGCACAAACACTAATAGACATAAAGCAATTACTGTCTCACAATAAAAATAGACTTGGCATTAAAACTTCTTTGCTCTTGAAACTCACATTCATTAAAATAGCATTGAAACCTACAAAGAAAATGCATCTGGCCAGTGGTGGATAAAGATTACCTTTGGGCTGTTTCCAAATCATTGGCCCCTTACACACAAAATAAGAAACATGCATGTGTTCTTTGCTACACCTTCCTGACTTTAGTAAAGTCTATTCCTTGTATAATACAGCACACTTGTTAGAGCACATTTTAAGTTTATTGTTTGAAAATTTTTTCAGTAGGCAATGAAACAAAATGCATGAACAAGTAATGACAAAACTGCTCAATTCAGAACATTTCCATCATAAAAGTCTACTTACACACACACACACACACACACACACACACACACACACACACACACACACACACACACACACTACATATAAAAATAGAATGACAGCAATGAAACAAAATGCATGAACCAGTAATGACAAAACTGCCCAATTCAGAACATATAAGAGTCTACTTTCACACACACACACACACACACACACACACACACACACACACACACACACACACACACACACACACACACACACACACACACACAATGTAAATACATATAAGTATACCACACACACTCAACAGCTCAGAATCAGTCTATAATACACCATGCTTTTATTAAACATACAGAATAAAATGCAGGCTGTACCTGAATAATCACATGGAATAACAAAACATCTTAAAGAACTTCCTGCATAGTCCCACACCGCAGAAACACAGTATCTCTTAAGAAGTGTCTGAGTGTCTCTGAGCTTCTCAGCTATTCTTTTTCCTTCTGGTTTTCCTTTGTCAAAAAAGACTTCCATTTTATTTCTGGTGCCTACTTCCAGTTCTCAATAAGAACCGCTTGTTCTAGACCCCAAAACCCACCAAAAGATGCAACAGCTCTCAACTGGCTGTCTTTATCACAACTACTCCTTATATGCACCAGCGATTGGCTTTATTATTCAAAAAATATGAGAACCTAGCAGCAAGGGTCCTTCTTTCTTAAAGGAATTTAAAATAACAGATTTACAATATTGACAACAGCATTATTTACATTATTTTCCGCCAGTTTCACTTCATTTGATAGGCCTCAATAAGGATTGCAACAATATGCCACTACACATTCACAGGCACAAAGGCCTACAAAGGCGCACACAGGTGTGTGTGTGTATATATGTACATATATATATATATATATATATATATATATATATATATATATATATATACACATACATATAGATAAATATATGCATATAGATATATATGGATATACACACAGACGTGTGTGTGTGTGTGTGTGCGTGCATGCTATGCAGCCACACCTACAGGCAATTTAGAGTGTCCATTTCACCTATTACACATCTTTGGAATATTGAAAGAAACCAGACCACCTGTAGAAAACCCACTCAAACAGAGAGGTCATGCAAACTCTGCATATAATGTACTCCAGCTGAGAACTGAACCAAGAATCTTCTTGCTGTGAGGCGAAAACACTACCTGCTGCACCACTATGCCACCATACATTACATTCTCATAGTGCATACTTATTTATAAACTTGAGATGATTTTTTTTTTCAAAAATTGGTGAAGTGCATTGCCTGCCCTGCTGCTGACATATTTACCTCTGCATTACAAGTGGCCCTGCATTGACAAGAGTGATGTATTCTACAGGTTTCAATAAGATGTGTTAACAACACATGTGCTAACCTTAGTATGACTTTTTCATTACAATAACTAGCAGAAGAGTAATGCATATAATGCACCCCATAATACTAGTGTGAGTCTGATGACAAAATATTTAAGATTACCAACTATCTGCAGGACTGATTTCAGCAGCTTTATCCTAAAGGGAACATGATAAATGCCCTTCTATAGGAGAACAATGTATTATATTTTTCTCTGAATGTTATGCAAAATTATGATACTGTCAGGAATACCTTAGTATGCTAAGAAACTCATAGACAAATGACATTCTACATTGCTGAACCTTTATTTGATAAAAATAAGCACTTGCATTAACACACACACACACACACACACACACACACACACACACACACACACACACACACACACACACACACACACACACACCACCCTTACCTTAAGTAAGATCCATGAGATATCCACATAATGTCCGGTAAACTTCTTTCTGAAACTGCTTTCTGCCACTTGCAGCATTTGAACAGTCCAGCTGGAAAACTGCTTTCTCCAAAACGGACTTGCTTTCCTGCGAACGAAAACTTCCAAAACGGACTTGCTTTCCTGCCGCTTGCAGTATTTGAACAACTGCTTTCTGACAAACGAAGACTTCCAAAACGGACTTGCTTCCCTACGAATTAAGTTTTATGATAATAACTGTTCCCGCCGCATGCATTTGAACAGCCCAGCAGGAAATATGTGCACAGCTATTCCGATAGGCTGGTAGCACTGACGGCATTGACGTAATCGTGCACGTGATGACGTCAGCCAAAATAGCACGAAAATGTAAAAATAATTGGGAAATGATGGGGTGCCATTTGGGAATCGTGGCACCCCATCATTTGGACCCCAAAACTCGGTAAAAAACGAGGAATTCGGGGAGGTTGGGAGGTATGGACCTAAGCATGGATAATCCTGACAGTTCAATGTAAACTAAGCATGATTAATGGGGGACATAGCTATGTTATGTCTGTTACCCTCTATGAATGTGAACACCCCAATATTAATTAGGATACGTAGCTGGGGTCAATGTAGAGCTCAACACCCCGGGCCACCGCTGACAATGGACAAGCATACAGTCCGACTGCTCCAGTTGACAGATGTGAACAAAATGCTTGATGTTGCATGTGTGTATGCGGGAGCAAGCAGGTGTAAGCCTGTTTGGCCACCGGTATGCCAGTACCACACTGGTGAAGCACTGTAGAGGCTGAGTGCAAGACGCCGCAACCAGATGTTAGTAATGCTGTGCTTCTCGCAAACAAGTGCATACCCACCTACAAATGTTCTACAGTGCCTTAGTCACCCTGTAGCCAACAGCTGTTGTTGTGGCCATTAACAAAATAATCTGCACTGCCAGGTTGCAAACCCCTGACCCTGCACACTATAGTTGACATGAGTTCCACTAAGCCATGGCGGATACACATTCAACTGCTGTGATCACAAGCACATTATCCAGCACAGGCGTTCAACAGTATAGGAAATGTATATAATTATGTAGATGTATGTGCATGTGTATGTACAGATGTAATATATATATATATATATATATAGATGAAGAACGAACATCATGACAATAAAACATACAAAAAGAATGAGAAGGAAAACAACAGCAACTCCTGTATTATTTAGTGCTGTCATCTTATGTCATATCAAGCTGGGCAGGGGTGATCAAATCATTGCTTCGCAAACCACAGGCAGGATACTACCAGTGGGAGTAACATTGTCCACCTGCTAAGTCTACCTTACAAACAATTACAGGGTAGTCCCTGGTGGGACTACCCAAAAAGTGTGGGTTGTTTGGACTTCCGACAAGTACACAAGCCAGGGCAGGTATGTTCAAGGACTAAAAGCTTTGGAGAGCCTGATGATACATGGGTGGAGACAACATATGTGTAGGGTCCCTAACGCTGGGGAGAGGGCAATGTGTGGAGGTGTTTTACAGCTGGGATAGCAACTGGAGAATGGATGGTTTGTGTCTATGTGGAACTTGGTTGGGGTGGAGGAACCATGGGTATGAAATATGGATTCAGGCGTGTCAGGGTTGGATGGCCGGTTCTAATTGTACAGCCTCGTGGACGTCAGCAAGTTTGTTTTATATATATATATATATATATATATATATATATATATATATATATATACATACACACATACATACATCTATATGTAGAAGTACATTCCCTGTACCACATTCATTCATTTTGCAGACATAAATAACAGGAAAGTGCTCTTACAAACCTCGAAAGTAGATAGAATAATAGGTTGTGCATAACCGTACATGTAATAGGTTCATAGGTAGGTACTAGGCTATCTGCCAAAGGGCATTTATAAGCCTAGGCAAGGTGTGTCGTCTCCCGCCACCCCATTGATCAATTTACTGGGCCTCTGTCAAGCAGAGTTATTGAATTGATCCCAGTGTGTCCCAATCTTTGACCCCCCCCACCCCCAATTATATTAGGCTTTGTCTAGACTTCTTACATTAAGAGGTTGAGAGGTATGATTCTTGTGTATGTTTAGTTGTGTTGTTTGGCCTCTAAGGCTCAAGTCATGTCTGAATGGAGTCCTGCCTCATTGGAACAGTCTGCATACTCGGTTAACAGATGTTAAATAAACATTTATTCATAGTCCAGTACAGAAAAAAACGGTGGCCCCCTTTTCTGCACTGTGGCTTATATATCCCCACTCAATTTCATGCCAAATGCATGGCCTTTGTAACAGTGCACGCCTTACTTAGACTGTCATGAAATGGTTGTCATCTATATATATATATATATATATATATATATATATATATATATGTATGTCTTTGCGACATTTCCACGATCCTGCTGGGATATAAACTTCCAAGGCAAAATAAGCTGTTGTTTTGTTTCCATTGTATATTGCAGTACTATAGTATTAGAGTTATGAGAAGACAGAGGGAAGGGACGGATCTGCAATAATTCAGAGTTGTGTATTTAGTTTCGAAGTTCGTGCTGTTCTCAAAAGAATAAAATGTGAAGACTTTCCCATTAGGAAATATTTGAATCATTCCTATGATTTGCCGGCTACGTCAACACCAATCACTAAACTGGTCCTCTTTGTAATATAATGTTGCCGAACTCGTACATCATTGGTTTACATGTATAACATGTGTGTGTTATCATATAGTCTTAGTTATAAATTTATTTTAGTGTTTTGTTAACTGGAGTAATGAAGTAATGAAGTACAGAGTCTAATTATGAAATAAAGACATGTGTGTCCCAGGTAGAACAACCCAAACATTGGGAATAGTGTCCTAGTGGTCACTCATGTCACCAATGTTTGTGGACTAAAAGGTTGGGATGTCTAAGGATACTTGGACTGAGTCAACCCATGGGATGGGTCCAGAGGAGTAGGGAGTGGCCAATGTGTAGTGGTGTGGATACACCGTGTTTCCAACTGGATAATGGACGACCGATGTGTCAGTGACATGTTGGGGTGGGTGTTTGGGGAACTAGGATCCATGGGTATATGGGTATATATGCAAATGAAGTAGCACAGCAATAGTATAGTGGTTAAAGCACCCGCCTAACGAACAGGCATTCCCGGTCGAGTCCCATTGCAGCACATATCATTTTCCATGTGAAAGCTGTATATGAACATATTTGTACATCTTTTTGCTGTAAAACCTACATAATAGCATTTAAATCTGAACTGGAGTACTGCATGAAATGCACATGTGAAGTGTCAGTGTCATAATGTAGTTAGGCAGTAGTAAGCAGGTTTAAGCAAAAATAAGCAGTAGTAAGCATGTTTAAGTGTGTTTGCACAGGGGTAAGCACTGCTAAAGTTAGGTTACAGTTTCTTATACTCAGTTACCTGCTGAATTGCTTAACCTGTGTAGGCATTGCTTAGCTCTGTGCAAACCTGCACAACCTTGCTTACAACTACTTAAGAGTGCTTCAATCAGTCTGTAGCCAATGGCCCTTGTTCTGCTCAGCAACAAAATAAACTTCCTCTCCAAGGCTTGAACCCTGGACCCTGCACTCAGTACACAAAGTGATGTACCACTAAATCATGGCAGATATACATAAAATGAAGTTTGCACAAACATACCCTGCAGCACAATCAGTCAACAGTACAGGTAATGTATTATTATGACACCACATAACCCATTAATGCAAGAAGTCTGGACAAAGTATGCCACACTGTGGGTACAAATAGGGATATATGTCAACTAATGCTCTGTTACACTCAAATTGTTGCTGGATACACAGTTATATATATTAGAACACATATGTAGAAGGAGATGAAGTCTGAAACACAAAAGTGTTGCCACTAGTTACTGACTTCAGTGCTGCGATCATCCATGACAATTGCCAAGTGAATGATGAACAGGCTAAAATATGAGCCGAACATGCATGGACATATGGACAGATATATCTGTAAATGTAGACAGATAGACAGCTATATGTAGATATATATATATATATATATATATATATATATATATATATATATATGTTAATGTATGACTCACAAATAAACATAAAACAGCACTTGTATATAGATACTTATGTTCATATGTCTGTATATATATATATATATATATATATATATATATATATATACAGATGTATATATCTATATATATATATATATATATATATATATATATATATATATAGCCATATGAAATATATATAGGTACATACATATATACACACACTAACGGTATCAGTAGCCATACATATGTAGAAGTAGTGTGGAAGTACTGGGTGCAAAGTATATCCCTCAGCCACAAGCCCCTCAACTGGCACCTGTGAAATGTGTAGTGTGGCAACCATTCCCACAAATGAGAATACTGACATTAAACATATACCTACCCACAAATCAAAGGACATGACACGACACACAGGTATGCATACATAGATAACCTGTATTCCTGTACTATATAATAATGTATGCCAGTACAGACACCACATAAGGTTTGAAATATGTAATCAGGCATGAATGCAAGGCCCACACAAAACAGTAGATGCAAGCAATGTGTATATATACCATACTATGCTGTCTACACCAAGGCCTTCATTTAGTACAACTGCAGGAACAGGATTTGCCTATAGGATATGTAGCAATCAACAATTATAGATGTAGTTCAGCAGACTACAATTATACCCTGTAGTCAAGCCCTAGGGGGAAAGGTTGCACTTGTGTTAATGTCACAATATCCTGTACATATCATTGCTTAACCTAACACCTCACTATCACACTGAATGACCCTCGTCTTAACAGTTATATCACTGGAAAGGTGCCATAGCCTAGGTTAATGGCATAGAACCCCCCCCCCCCCATAAAAGGTTGTACAAGGGCAAGGAACATTGTGTACCACACACTTACCTCAGGAATTTACAAGGGCACAAATATGTTTACCAGCTGTTGCCCTCATATATATGGACATGGCCCAATGGTTGGTGTGGGAGTCCATGACATGACTGGGATGATAGCAGTAATGCTAGCAGTAGATAATGAAAGGCCATTACCAAACAACGCTTCCTATATTACAGCGGTACAAAGACTGGCATAAATGTGGAGGACAGAGGCAAGAACATAGGGCCATATTTGCATTATTGCTGTTACACACCCTGGAAATGCTGGTGTTACAGGATTTGTTGCTGCATAGCCTTATGCAGGGATATAACATTGAAATATGAATGGATGTAGCCATATACTGATAGCACTCAACAGACAGAATGACACAGATATATGTGGGACAATACCTGTGTGGTGCATAGACAAAACCGAACAGCCAATCACCCTGGTATCATACGGATAGGCCCACAGTTGAGAGCTATGCAGACAGACAACATTCCATGAAATAGTACCATGTACACAGAAACCCTGTAAGAACAGCAAGATACATTGCACACAACAACACTACTCACGCTGTCTGTAGGTCTGGAACCTTACCCAAATGTGGATATTTCCTGTGTCTGCAGGTTCTGCTGTAAGAGGTATTACTACCTGCTGTCTGTAACACTGATGTCCACACACAAGAAGGATGTCTTCCATACTGTAAAGGCAAAGGGACAACACCCACAGATGGCAGCACTTTATAGTACAGGGTTACCATGACAGTGGTTATCTGAAGTACTACACAGCAGGCTGCATGCAATTAGCAACTGGTGGACACTGACTAGTGCAGAGGCCACCACCTTGTCATGTGCAATAACAACAAAAGCATGCTGCAATCTATTCAAACCTGCTCAATCACTCTACTGGAGAGACTGAGAGAGAGAGGGAGAGAAGAAATAAAAAGAAAAAACATCAAGAAGGTTCACAAAACTCAGGGTTGTGTTCCAGTGGATACAACATAACAGATATGTGAAACAGATATGCATTTACTGGCATGTAGTATATGGCATAGATTTATAGGATGTATACTGTGAAAGGATGTATATGTACCATCAGTACATGTTCCTGTAATGATGTTGTGCTCAACAACTGCACTGGACAGTAGTATTAGTCCCTGTGGGCAGTGGGACATACCTGTCAAATGTGCGGAACAGCAGTGAATGGCAAGGATGTGACCCATGATATCTGTGTTCTGTAAATTACTGTGGCCAACGGCTGGTGCGGGTATCAATACCGCCATGATAGACACATGGGTGAGAGACCACACCACCTGCAGGACAGTCATGTTAGAGTGTAGCATAGCATGCCCACACTGCCATAGCAGTATAATATGCTCATCTAAAGTTTGTCACCATATATGCCCCCATAATGTTATTCTGTGTTCACATGTGACACCTGTCTGTGTTGCAGCAAGGCTGAACAGTTCAGCTGTGAAGTAAAGAGGGTACATGAGTGTGGTCCAGATGTTTGTACGCACTCCCATACAGATACATATATGTATGATACATATTCACAGCTGTGTATGTGTATAGAACCTCAGACAGTTATACATTTATATAGGTATATAAACAGCACAAAATGATATCTACACATATATGCACATATGTGTATATATATATATATATATATATATATATATATATATATATATATATATATATATATATATATATATATATATATATATATATATATATATATATATATATATACAGATATATATATATATGTGTGTGTGTGTGCAGATATAACAATATATATACATGGCAATACATTTTCCCTGCCATGACATGTGCGAGAGAACATCACACATCAATACACAACATACCTACACACCAGTACATGGCTGCAAGATGGAGTGTGGAGTGAGGTGTGTAACCCATGTTGGGAACACATTGCAATTGTATGCAATGGTAGGGTATATATGCTGGTGAACGGTATTAGGCACATATTGGTATGTAGGTCCTGTTGGGTGACAAAGAAGCCAGCATACAGGGCTGGTATATGGCACATGTGGTGGTTAAACACTGTGGATGGGTAGTTACATTTTGAATGTGGAGGCCATTGCGCCCCCACATGGGAACAAAGGGAACATAGTGGCCACCCATGGACAGTCATGACAACATCTACATGGACATAAAAGTGCCTGGGCTGTGTGCTGGGCAGGAAGGACATGCATGTCAAACTGTGTGTATGTGTACTGCATGCCCCCAGGTGATGTAGCGCATACCCCATGTCACTGTGGACCTCCCTATGCCCAATACCCGTGACCTACCTGGGTGACAGACACATGTCTGTGTGTGTTCCATGGGGGGGGCACCATCCCCTGAGGTGGTTCCACATGAAGGTAGTGATGGAACAGTAGAAAATGAGGTTCCATGGTGGGCCATGGATGTGATGTGGACTGGTAACATGTGCACATTAGGTTGGAGTGGTGTTCCTTCTGGCAAATAACCCCTACACATACTGGTGTGTAACTGTCATGGAACATATGTGGGCTGTAATAATCCACACAATCCTAGAACATGTCCAACAGCATGCATAGATATCCCCAATACTACAGAATGGTAGATGTATAGCAATCATATAGTAGGCCTACCACATGCATATGTGTAAACATATTGGCAGTGACAATGGCATGAAGGTGAAATACCCTGTAACAGCCCTGCAACTCTAGTGTCCCCACAGGGAGCATGTCTATAACCACATAGCAGAAGGTGTTGTACAATACAATATATAGCCCAATGGTGCACATACCAGACACATACCAGTAGCATAGTGTGAACATTATGTTGGATCTGATATGGTGGCGGGAGACTGATATGTGTATTGTATTATGGTAAACTTGACATATGATTTGCTCAGACATATTTCCATCATTATGTCTTTCAGGGAGTATGGCACATCCGAGAAACCCTGCATACAGTGTCGCTGAGGAGGAGATCATCATCACCAGCATGATCCACAACTATAATCTGCTCCTCTCATGGACAAGCTTGGACCAGCAGGAGAGATCAGCCATTTGGACTGATATGGTCCACAGGGTGAATGAGGTGGAGTTGCACAGCTGAACCTATGAGCAGGTCCACTTCAACGAACCAAGTACTTGCACAAACTCTGTAGCAAAATAAAGAAACTACACTCCTTCGCTCCTCAAAAACATCCAGTAAAGAGACCAGTAACACTGGAATAACAGACTTTATTAATGAACTTCTTTGCGAGGTTTTCGTCAGTTTAAAATTCACCAACTTCCTCAGAAACACTGAAAGCATAAAAATGGAAACAACATCACTTAAAACACTACTCATTTAAATAACCTTTCATAATGATTAAAGCAATAAAACAAATTAACATTGTATAAAAACGCTACAAATATTTAGAAAAACATTGGAATACCACTGTATAAAAGTATGAAAAAACATGAAACATGATTCCCTCATAATAAATACAGTACATCTTACTTCTAAACCATTGTAGCGACCTGCTCCAGCAAGTACGACGTTGTGCCGCTGCCATGCAGGGTGACCACCTCACAACAGGGGGGGGGGTATAACATCCACCCCTCCCTCACCAGAGTGGAGGAGCTGCTCATCAGCATGGTAGCACCTGCCTGCCCACAAGAGCTCCAGACCTATACGGTCATGGATGTGGGTGCTACTCACACACCACACATTGATCATGCAGGTAAGGTTCCAGGGCATATCAGTAGACTACTGTATCGTATGCATCTGTACAGGTAGACCATGCATGTGTGAGATGTGGGGTATGTTGCTGTGGCCACTGACATCAACTCTATCCCATATCATTGAAGGTACCTCTGGGATACCAGCAAGGCAGCGGCCGGATGTCGGTGAGTATGGTTTAAGGTTATGCTTGGCAATTCACTGTGCATGTCATAGCTAAGGTGTAGGCCATGTACACATCTAACACACCTACCCATAATGCATGCTATACATGTGCACTCACACAGCACATACCTCACTCATGGGATTAGCAGCCTGAAACACATGCAATACACAGTCCATCTCAGACAACTGTAGCTACACTCCAGTGCACATTGCCCAGGCACAGCTGACATCTGCCCAACATGCACAGCTATGGCATACACAGAGCAGCTGAACATGCTACATATAATGACATCCCACTCCCACCGCTAACACATGCACCAGGGTCCTAAACCTAATCAACACATTACATAGAACATACTGGAGGGATAGGGCCCTGTCCTGGGGAATCACCACCCTCTGGAACAGACTACCCATCCATGTCAAGCAATGCTACTCATTGGCCCTCTTGACAGGAACACTTGCCAATTGGATGGGGAATGGGGAATACAATCTGGGTAGCATGTGTGTGCCACAGCCTGACAAGGGTACAGGGGAATATCATTAGTGGGTGATGCATGGCAGGGAACCCCCTGTGACTAGGCATATGTAGACCCCAGGACCAGTAGAACAGTACTCACCTATGAACCTCTGTGTACCACAGGCAACATCAGCCAGTGCCCAATCATGGTCAATAATGGTCTCTACACTCACCATAGGTAGAGTACAATGTCTGTGTGGTTGGCCTAATGGTAATCTACCACTCATACATGCACCACTGATGATGACTTATGTGAATACACATCAAGCAGTCACTAAACACATGTGTCCACACATGATCCAGGAACACACAGAGGCTGTGAGCAGCAACAGAAACACACCTGACACACAGAGCACATCCTGCAATGGTGTGCACACCCGTAAGGTATGGTGCACAGTACATGCCAGGGTGCTGAACGGATGTACAGCAATGCTGTGGACATGGGTGCAGTGGGTTCCTGGGGGAGGGCCATCACCTACAGACAGAAGCCATGCATCACAGCCATGTATAATGTTGGTAATGGGGATTGACTACAGTTGCACTGCATGCTGTTCAGCCCCACATGTCCTGCATGCTGACGTGTGTATTCACAGGTATGTGTGTGATACTGTACTGCACCATTGCCTGCTATTGTGTGTGTTATGGGGTTGCGGGAGCTGTCTGTAGGTGCTGTCTGGTGTAGTGTATGGGTTGCCATGTATGTCGACTGCATGTGTGTATGTTTGTGTGTGTGGCCATGTCTGCATACGTGTGTGTGTATGTTTGTGTGTGTATGTACTGTTCACTGGTGTTGCACAGGTCTTACAGTCTGTTCCCTGTTTTCCCTTCACAGGTGGCTAGGTGGGGCTGGGTCCCCCCCACAGGGAATCTGATGTCACTGATACAGACAGTGACCATGAAGATAGGTGTGTTGAGGCACAGGAAGGGTCATCAGGGGCTGTAGCTGGGCCACCAATTGACAACCCACATGTGTCTACACCATCCACGAACACAGTCACACTGCCTCTACACACCTCATCACCATTGGCCCTATCTGAGGGACAGCCGATGTTTGGCATGGGCCAGGACAGTGTGGTATCTATGGCACATGTGTCAGGACACAGCAGCCATAGTCAGATGTCTGGTGGGGTATCACATAGGCAGATGTGCAGGGGTGCTCGTAGGGGCACTGCTGGTCATCATGCACCTGGCAGATGTGAAACCCCTATTTCAACCATACACATGTTCCAGACTGTCATGGAGGCAAAGGCATGAATGGAAACATACACCAGGCAGGGTCTAAGGGTGCAGAGGGGTCATCACATCTCTGTAACTGACAGCATTCATGGCCTAGCAGGTTCCATCTGTAATTGCACCGAGGTTATGGATAGACAGTGGGGTGATTACTTGGAACTTATCCAAAATATCATGTCCATGTGTCAGGACAGGGCTGGGTGGTTGCGATGGCCATGTGGACGTATGCCAGCAACACCAGCAGCTGGAGGTCACCGTGGACGTCCAAACAGTCACAGCAGCTCCCGTAGTGGCAGTACCAACCCCAGCACTGTGGGGGGCTGTCCACCACCCATCAGAGCAGACCACATGCAAGTGGCCCTGGCCAGTCCCAAGGGGGACCTGGATCCAGTCGATGTCTATCAATCTCGGGGGACAGTACTCAGTCTGGCTCTGTACCTGATTCTGTCTGTAGCACCCCTGCCAGGCACAGGTCCCATGTCCATGGCCGGAAATGGTGAACTGCAAACCCTGCCAGGTACAGTCTGCCGCTCTCCCACAATTCCCTGTATAGGGCAGCCACATGGAGGAACTGTGTGCATGCAGACACACACACACACACATATATATGCGGTCTACAATGTGGATGGCATTGAACATGCTAACAGCAGGGTGTATGTCCCTCTCGATCCTCACCTAAGTAACATGTGTGTGCCAATGCCGGTAGCATAGCCCTACCCTTAGGAGGGTGTGAGGCATTCAACTACTGTGAATGGTGTAGACAACAACTAGCAACCTGATTACATACACTGTACAGTATTACAGACAGCTATGTGGGGAGATAGATGCAACGGTAACTGCAATTATGGCAGTCGTGTCCACAACAGCCACACCCAGGGAGTTATAGCAACCCCAGTAGTGCTGCACACCTCAACAGTGTGGAGGAGGGCATTGACACATCTATGACCTGTGAAGGACTGTATGCCCACGGGATGGCACCTGTGGTATGTTGGCATATGCCAAGCAGTCCTGGTGGAAACATATCCTGTGAACGGAGGTAGATCCCATAACAACTACACACATTCCTACAAGTGGGATGGTGTACAAAAGCCTGCTATGATGTACATAGGCATTGTGCACCTCCTAACCCTCATCTACACCTGTCATGATTGGGTTGAGGAGGTATACGGGGTTCAGGTTGTATTCTCTGCCTTTGACAAGTCCAACATTGACAGGGTCCCATGTGTTGAGATAACCAGTGACATTGACCATGGGTTCATTGATGGTATATTCCATGTCCCTGCATACCACAGTCATTCGGCTAATGGGTGGTAGTTCCCAGCTGACATGGTGGTTTTGTGGATGTCCTTGCCAACATTGGTGAAATCATTGTCAGGTGTAGGGCTATTGGATTGTATGAGGGATCTCAGCTACTTACTGCACCTGCCCAGGGGGTTCTCCCAACCATGACTTGTCACTTGACTGTACTGCATGATATGTTAGTAATGCCAGCCTTACATCCTACAGATGAGATGGAGTAATGTTAACGTGTACTGCCCTTGTCATGTAGGGTCCTGCTTATGGGATCTGATAAGGTTGGTACTGTATTGCAGGCCAGATGTATTTGGCTGAGGGGGGATACCTATCCATGCCAGATGTATGTTGTTTGGGTCTCTCAAACCCATCAATGGTGCATGTGGACATATATGTTGTGGTTACGTTCCCAGTTCCATCTACAGATGTATGTCCATATATGCCTATATTGATATATATGTGTTCACCTTTGACAGGGGGACAATCATTCCTTTGGATGGCCCTTTCTGCAAACAGAAAGGACTAACCCGCCATTTCCTACTGCACCACAGAGAAGAAAACTGGAGTTCTACAGACACCTTCGCTGACACTCGAACTGCAAGTTGGAATACATATCATACTGGTGGGGTGCATGACTCCCTGCACCCCCGTCTGGTTGGCCAGTCCCCCCACAACCACCCTACTGTGATATATGAACCCCTAGTGTGCACTACAGTGGGGATAGGAAATTATTCCCCATCCCCACTATAGTGGCATCCGCAACCAAATTGCCTAATCTGCAATGAGCGAGTGCATACTGACATTCGCACATTGCACATTTTATGTATGTATTGCAGGATTGTGCAATGTTGGGAACATACTATAGGCCTACCAGCCTCCGGACACATGGACTTCTCCCTTTGAAAGGTGAGCCATATATATGCTAACATATATGCATTCCTAGTGCTGTCTATCTGCAGACATGTGGATATATACAGATATATCATTGGCTGTATGCGTATCTATGTATATCTGTATGTATTGGCTTGTATATATAAATATATATATATATATATATATATATATATATATATATATATATATATATATATATATATACATATATATATATATATATATATATATATATATATATATATATATATATATATTTATATTTATATATATGTGTATATGTACACACACACACACACACATATATATATATATATATATATATATATATATATATATATACATATGTATATGTATATAGATATGTCTATACCAATATCTACATATATAGATATTTTATATCCATTCAATGATGAATATATATGCACACACAAATACATCTACATGGTGGAATACATTCCCTTTAGTGTTGTATACCTGCCCTGGATGATATGTATGTGGCAACAACACGATTATGCATATCTGCCATGGCTTAGTGGTAAATTACTTTGTGTATGATGTGCAGGGTCTGATTACGTGCCTTGCAGGACCTGTTTATTTTGTTGCTGGGCAGAACACAGAAACCTGCTTACATTTGCTTTATCGTGCCTTAATCACTCTCTATCCAACAGGACATGTTCTGGCCAGCAACAAATTAAACAACTCTGGCAAGGCTCAAACTAAGGACCCTGCACACCCTAGGCAAACTGATGGACCACTAAGCCATGACAGGTACACAGATATTTAATGTTTCGGACACATATCAGCCAGTCCTGTCATGCAACAGTGCAGAGAATGTTTACCAACATCTAGATGTCTCCGTGTGTAACTATAGTGCAACCTTAACAATTACAACATACCCATATATGTATAGATACACATGTATTCAAATATATATATTGTTTTACTACCTCTATTTACATATATATCACTATCTATGCACATATTCCTATATATCTGTTAGCATGTTAATATATCTATATAGGTATATATGGCCATACATCTGTAGATAGCAATTGCAGATTGACAAATACACCAATGCCCACATGCACCGTTAATGGGGTTGAGAGGCCCCATACACTATACATCTTGTACAAATAGACATCCACCAACAGCAATACACTACCAGGTACAGTCTGCCTACCACAGGACATGTAATATGTGGAAGCCATCAACGTCCCCAGGCTACAGATACACATACACATATATGCTGATACAGATATACATATATGTATATATATATATATATATATATATATATATATATATATATATATATATATATATATATATATATATGTATATATATATATATATATATATATATATATATATATATATATATATACACATGTGACTACACATACACATACAGATATATGGACAGACAGATACATATGTAGGAGGTGCACACAAAATGGGACAGCCAGTATGCCTGCAGTTAGCACCTGAACAACTGGACACTGTAGAGGCTAAACATACAAATGTCAATCATTGCCTGCAACATATACCCATAGAAAGGTCATAGTACATACACCACACACAGGTTTGCAGAAATGGGACTCCTTTAACTGTGTACCATAACGGTCCTATATGCCATATCATATAGCTGTTCCAATACTGACAACCATATAAACGGAGTACTGCAACTGTGAAACATTTAGACTTATACAGTAGTCTGGAAAAGTTCACAACTGTTGCAGTCCAAGCCAAGCCCTTCAGAATGTACAATAGTGCTGACAGACTGGGCCACAGGGTACCACGCAATCAGCAGTATGTACTGCAGGTGTGTAGTTCAGCAGCCTCTAACTACACTCTGTACAGTATCCGTAGGAGGTAAAGATGTTGTGTGATCCAATGGGTTGTACCCGGAACATATCAAGGTATAACACAACGCACAGAACAGTCTGTATTGCAGGGGGCAGTAGGCTTGCAGTACCCCAAGGCATGTTAGTAGTTGCAATATAGGTGGATTATACTGTACTGTAATCCACATACCTTGTGGCAGCTCACCCCTGATACCCCCACATTTGTAACAGCCGAGGTCTTTCATGGTTCTTCCCACCTGGACCCAATAATATAAGACCATAAACAACTGTTACATACACTGGCCTCTGCAATGCATAAGGGTGCACATGTGTTGTGTAGGTGACACCCATGCATATATGGCCCCAGCCCCAGTGTATGTGCAGGGGATACAACAGCAGTTGTACTAATAGCTGCAATGGCAGTGTTATTTACTCATAGCCCACTACAGCACAACCCCTGACAGCATGACAAATGTGCAGAGCTTGGTATGTAGATGGGGGACAGAGGCTGGAACACAGGCATATATGTGGAACACTGTTGCTACACTAAGCAAGGTGCTGGTGTTACAGGATAGTCTGCAACATACCCTTAGTCAGGGAATTGAGGTTAGATATAGACATAGATGTAGCCATGTACCAGTAGCATGCAACAAACACACTGCCAGTGTCATATCTGACACAGGGCTTGTGTGGTGGATGGACATCACATGATATGCATACCTCTGCCCAGCAAGAGGTAGGCCCACAGTAGTGACCTATGCAGACAGACTGCATTCCAAGATACACTAGTATGTACACAAACACACCCTGTAACACCAGTACAATGCAAAGCATTACATGACTCTACCCACAGTCGATCTGTAGTTCCTGAACCTCCTACAAATGTGTCCACTCTGAGTGTGCATGTTCTCTTGTGAGAGGTATTGCTACCTGCTGCCTGCATCACTGATGCCCACACACAGGACGGATGTCTGTCACACAGGAAATGTGAAGGGACCACGGCCACATGTTGCAGGGATTTATAGTGGGTGCTTGCCATGACAGTGGTAATTCAATGTAGTACACATATGTCATTTTATATATATATATATATATATATATATATATATATATATATATATATATATATATATGGCTATCCGGATTAATATGTGTACATATATTTCCACCATATGTCCTGGACATGGAGTGTAGCCATACCCCAGCCCCTACAGGGACAATGTTGTAGTGCAATGGGATGCAGGTATGTATAGCAGGTATATTACTAGCCTGTTGCTACTGTCATTGGGATTGTCTTCACAGACATGGTGTGTGTGGATGCTGACATCTGCTTATAACATGTTTGCCATTGGCTACTGACAGACATCCTACGGACATCATTGTAAAGAACCACTGCTAGCATGTAATGCCCCTGTGGAGTACAGCAGAGATATTTTCCACTTTATATGGAACTTCAGACACACCCTGTACAGTCCAGAGGTATGCACATATTCCCTTAGTGCACCACATGTGTACCAGGCCTGACAATATGGATGGAAACAGCCATGTAGATGGGTATAACACATAACGACTGGTATACATTTGGCACCATAGGTGTTGGAATCACACACTCCTGTCTGGGCTGACAGATAATGACTGCTGGTACAGGTCTATATTATAACATTGGAGTTCAAAAACTTTGAATGTTATAATATCAAACCCTTTAGAGTGAAAGCTGACAATAGCAAAGCCTCGGAACATCAAAATTTTACCTAGGGTAAGATTTCAGTGGTCCATTCCGTGGCTTCACTATTTACAGCACTGTGGTGCGATAGTTACGGACTGGGTTTAGGGAAGTGAGCAAACGGAGGTTACGGATTGGGTTCAGGTAAGTGTGGTGCAATGGTTACGGACCGAGTTAAGGTAAGTGAGTGAACAGACTGGGGTAAGGTGAGTGTGCGGTAGTTAGGGACTTAAGGGTTAGGGCGTGGGTGAGGTGAGTGTGCGGTAGTGACAGTCTTTAGGGTTAGGGGCGGGTTACGTGAGTTAGGGTTAGGGCACGGGTCAGGTAAATGTGCGATTGTGTGGACGTGAGGATTAGGGTGGGGTAGGTGAGTTAGGGTTAGGGAGCAGGTAAGGTGAGTGTGCGATAGTTAGGGACCTTAAGGTTAGGGTTGGGTTAAGGTAAGTGGGTAGCTAGTGGTGTATGTCTGGTTTATTCGTGAAGTGTATGTGTGTGGATTATTTATTTTGGTGTGCTTGAGTTGTATGTATGTTTGTCGGAACAGCAGATTTTTTTGGCTTTCTGGTGTTTCGATTGAATGGGGTCGATATTATAACATTCAATGATTTTAGACTTCAATGTTATAATATAGACCTGCTGGTACAGGGGTGCCATGGACACATACTACCCACTAAATATTAACATACATCTATACAGCATCCCACTGGTCTGTCTGACATACCTGATGTTTAAGGGAGGCCTGGCAGCAGTACATCTGGCAAGTATCTGCACATGACATCCCACTGGTTAAGTACACTATGCTGCTAGGCATGTAACAATGCACTGGGCAGGCTACAGGCAGACTGGCTCAACACTGGCCTACATCTTGTATGGGGGAATGCACATGTACTTGCATATATAGCAGGCTCAACAGCCATGTCACAGCACAGGGTAAGATACACCTGTGTGACAGTGCATTACCACAACCAATGTGAACACAGCCACAGCCGCATATGGTAGGCTAGCATAATATTACAGTATATGGACTATCTGTTCTACACCATCCTCATATGTGCCAGTCACTGAATGTCCCTACATATACTGGGCTACTACACAGTTTGGTCTGATGACTGTCTGTGGTCTGGGACATGTGTGTGTATGGCTCTACAAGCATGTATGGCAAAACAGTACCATACAGTGGGGCAGCATGTAACATCTGATAGACGGGGAGGTAGGACAATGACATCTACCACAGTCTGTACACAGGCTAATGTACATATTAACAATACACACACTCAATATACATTCACCATCACTACACAGACCTCAGTACTGTACAAACGTCCACAGAATGTCCAGCTTATGTCATGAAATATAACCCCTACTGTACATGGCTTGTTATCAGATATGATTACACTATTTATGGCATACAGCACTTATGCACCACTTCATGCATGCCATATGTACAAACGTTGACAGTGGTGTGGCTGACAGCACATACACAGGTCCAGTATAGACATGTTGCTGTGATAACTTTGAATATTTTCCATTGTAACGGTGTTTGTTGCAACATATGTCCTATGAGGCATATGAAGTCAGTAACTGTCATGGCCTTTATCATTTACAAACTGCAATCCTCACACTACCATCTGCATTCCACAGAGGGATGCACTATGGATAACACATGAAACCATAGGCACAACACTGTCCAGTCTTCAGATGTCCCTGCAGATGGGGATTCCTCATATACATGGAACTGACATGGCAGGTATTACTACATGTATGACAGGCATATCCAGACAAACACTATTAAACCAACATTACTCCAAATGCAGTATAGCAGCACTTACTGTCTGTAATCAGGTCAGGCACACCCCCTCCTATTTGTTGGCCTGTTTCTACAGTGTATGTTGTTGGAAGTGAATCCACAACCCATCTGGGATGCCGTTTGCCAAACAATAGATCTAGTTCCTGCTCACAGTGACTGAAAAGGCCCAACACCACCATGAGGTTCCTAGGTATTGGAATATGTTTCCATGCAATTGGCTGTAGGATTGTTACCACAGCTGTTCCATATGCAATCAGCTTGGGGAGGGCTGCAGTTCATGCAGAGACCATCAGCTGATCATGAGCATCAGATAAAATACACATGCTGCTACATAAGCAAGGCAGGTGTGGGTCTCCACATCCACCAGAGAGGGAGTGGGGGAGGCATACAGAGGCAAATACATGTCAGGGAAGGGAGGGAGTTTAAAACTGAAGCATGTTCGTGACACACACCTACCAGCATAGGGTATCAAACCGCCAACAACTATGTAGTGCTATCATAGTTTGATGCAGTTATTGGACACACCACATGGGTTACCTGATGTGGAGCACTCAGAACATATATGTGAGGGTGAGTGACGTCTGCAACAGGGATACAGTAGATATACGGTAAGTGTCGTACACATGCCTGTCTGCATGTACAGGTGACAGCGTCAACAGAAGCACACTCACACAGGGACGGACACACATTGACACACTTGGTAGGGCCAGGATTGCAACTCGTCACTAGTGGGATTGCCACAACACATCAATGTGCAGGTATCACATGCACCACATGGGTCATACAGAGGCCGTATGGGCAAAGGGTACGAGGAGATGTCATACATCAGACAGCATGCTTCAGTATGCCCTGGGGGGGTTGTAGTGAGTGTGGATGTGGACATATGCACCATACAACACACACACATGGACACACAGGGTGCCAGTTCTGACATGCATGGGTGCATGTCTACACGGGTGTATGGTGGTCAACTGTGCCAGCAGGCTGTACAAGGGTCGACGATGGGTATACCTTGGCATTAGGCCACATGACAATGGTCTGCATTGTGGCTCAGGCCTGTAGTTACTGCATTTGCCCACGCAGGTGGGTATTGCATCTCCCATCCAGTCACCTTGGTGACTATTGTGTGTGGCTAATGCTGTACACCACTTGCCATGTATGTGTTCCTTAGTCCATGACATGGATGGTGTCTGGGATGTGCACACCTCCCACATGCATGTACAGTGACATGTGGAACTGTACCTGGGGTGTCTGGCCCATGTTGTGAACACAGATTATCATCGGATGTGCCAGTCTTGCCCACTTGTGGCAGGAACTGGTACAGGACAGCAGGTTTACCCTTTACCTACATTGATGGCATGCCAACAGTGTTTCCTGATGTCAGTGTCATCTGTTCATACATGACATATAGTCAGGTCACATGTGAAGGCACCGCAGGTGGTGCAGCTGTCCATTGGGGAACATGGTAGAGGTGCACTGTCTGCATGTATGTGCATATTAGACAGATGGGCAGTGTTACATGCCCTCTGTAGCCCACTGCTATCACTACATAGCTACTATAAGTGGCCAATATGCAGTGTACTACCCATGTATTGCATGCTGCCTAGGCATGTGTGTTCATATGGCACATGGGTTGAGTGTGTGCTCTGGGTAATAGTGGGGTTACTAACATGGATTGTCTGGCCTTGATGTCACATGTATGGGTATGGCTTTGCACCCCAGCCTCCCAGCTAATTTACATCTGTTATTCCTGTATGGTTGACATTGTCATATATAGTAGGACCACCATAAAATAAATTAGTAAAACCCCCTCCACAATGCCCACAGTTGACACACAGTCACCCATATAGTCAGGTCACATGTGAAGGCACCGCAGGTGGTGCAGCTGTCCATTGGGGAACATGGTAGAGGTGCACTGTCTGCATGTATGTGCATATTAGACAGATGGGCAGTGTTACATGCCCTCTGTAGCCCACTGCTATCACTACATAGCTACTATAAGTGGCCAATATGCAGTGTACTACCCATGTATTGCATGCTGCCTAGGCATGTGTGTTCATATGGCACATGGGTTGAGTGTGTGCTCTGGGTAATAGTGGGGTTACTAACATGGATTGTCTGGCCTTGATGTCACATGTATGGGTATGGCTTTGCACCCCAGCCTCCCAGCTAATTTACATCTGTTATTCCTGTATGGTTGACATTGTCATATATAGTAGGACCACCATAAAATAAATTAGTAAAACCCCCTCCACAATGCCCACAGTTGACACACAGTCACCTGTATACAGGATATGGGTTACAAACACACATACACACACCTGTCATGTCTGGGAGTAGAACCCTACCTAACTATTTTATTACACTACAGCACTACGCAGTTATAGTACCCACTACAGACATTAATGGAGTACTGTTTCCCTGCAGGTGTATTTCACAGTGAATAACATCAGCAGGATTACCAAAGTAGGACATTTCAACTGTACTGCAAGTGACTAGCCTAAAATGCATTGCTCCCTACACAGCCAGTGAGACACATATAAAACATCCACAACTGACATGAGTGGGTATAGAACCCCCTGATTGAGGCCTATATCACACTACAGCATGGAACTGTAATGGGACACACCACAGGGATTGCTAAAGACTTCCTTTCCCAAAGGTGTATTTCAAATTGAATAACATCAGCAGTTTTACCAAAGTAGGGCATTTCAACTGTAGTGCAAGTGAGTAGCCTAAAGTGCATCGCTCCCTACACAGACAGTGAGACACACACATAACATCTAAAACTGACGTTTGTGGGTATAGAACCCCAGATCGAGGTCTATATCACACTACAGCATAGAGCTGTTATAGGCCGCGCCACAGGCATTACTTAAGAGCTTTCTCCCCAGTGTGTTACTTCACAATGAATGACATCAGCAGGATTGGCAATGTAGGGCATTTGAAATGTACTGGGAGTGACTAGCCTATGATGCATTGCTCCATAGACAGACATTGCAACACACACACACAAAAAAATCCAGAACTGCCATGAGTGGAGATGGAACCCTACCACAGTCCACCACCACACTACAGCAGTACGCAGTTACAGGATGCCCTACAGAGACTACTGGGCTATGACTTCCCCACAGGTGTATTTATAGGTGTGTGACATCAGCAGCCTTGCCAAAGTCAAGTATGTGTATTGTACGGGGTGTGAGTGGCCTACATACACTGCTCTCTACTCAGTTAGACACACACACCATTACACACACACAGTTGCTAGGTTTGGGGTTAGAACACTTACCTCACTACTTTATCACACTATAGCAGTATGCAGTTACAAGGCGTGCTACAGAGATTACTGGGCTATGATTTCCCCAGAGGTGTATTTGTAGGTGAGTGACATCAGCTGCCTTGACAAAGTCAAGTATGTGTATTGTACGGGGTGTGAGTGGCCTAAAAACATTGCTCCCTACTCAGTCAGACACACAAAGATTCACACACCATCACACACACATAGTTGCCAGGTCTAGGGTTAGAACACCTACCTCACTACTTTATCACACTACAGTAGTACGCAGTTACAAGACACACTATGGAAATTACTGGGCTATGATTTCCCCAGAGGTGTATTTCTTGGAGTGTGACATCTGCAGCCTTGCCAATGTTGTGTATATGAACTGTACTGAGTGTGAGTAACCTATTAAGCATTTCTCTCTACACAGCCAGAGACTGAGATATGCACACATTCACACATTTACACAGTTGCCAAGTCTGGGGTTAGGACTACTACCTAACTAGTTTATCAGTACATCAGTACACAGTTATGGGACGCACCATGGGGATTACTGAGATACAGCTCCACCAAAGGTGTATTTCACATTTGATGACCTCAGCAGGCTTGTCATGATACCGCTACAGGGAGGGCGGTGTGTGCATGGGCCATAACACATTCATGTCGGGGTTGACATGCCACATGCGGGCACACACAGGGTCATATGCTACAGGTGCATGTACACAGCTACTAGGTGACATCTTCCTTGTACAGTCATGTTGCACAGATGGCACGTACAACATGCCATCATGCTAATAGATACTGGTGGCTAGTATCTGCAGTGAGTGACACCTGCACCTCATGGTTTGGGGCCCTTTGGCTGTGTGCTGGGTGGGACAGGCCCAGATGTCTCCTTGTCATGGTCACCCTCTTCAACACATCTATGTCCGTCTACCTTTGGCTTATTATAGTGTGTTGTCCTTACATATATTTCTGTATTCCCATCCACTGTGTATGCAAAGCAGGAGTGGTGCATACTGACATGTGGCTGGTCCACTGTTGTTTGCTGACATGGCCTTCTTGTGTTTAAGTATGTGAGCATGCCCAGTATTGGCTTTCAGTATGTTGTTGACTGACATTGCCTTCATTCCTCTGTGTGTGTGAGCATGCCCAGTATGGCCATCTATATTGCATGTGTGGATCAAGTCCAGGTCATTTGTACTGCGGTGCTGACCTTTGTGCTGTACACTGACAGGTAGCATGATGTGTCTACAGGGTATACATCAGTCGTTTGGCATTGACTGCTGCTACATTTCTGCTTAGCGGGGGGGGGGGACACCAAACCGTTTCTACATTTCTACACATGTAGTTGGTGAGTAATACAAGGCTCCACCGGATGTGTCCAGGCACCAGAACCATGACTTGAGCATCCCAAACACACGCTCTATAATGATTTGTGTTTGTGCGTGTGCATCATTATGGAGTTCTTGTTTGGGTGCGTGTGCATTTCTGATGGGTGTCATCAGCCATGGCTCCAGTGCATATTCAGCATCTCCCACTAGGTGACTGTTACCATAAGTTTAAATGGGATGGTGGGGCACACCTTACACTTTTACACAGTTGCTGGGACTGTACTGGTATGTCAGGCACACCATTTCAGTCTGTAGTCTTACCTATCATGCTGGCTAGAGGCATACCAATGTACTACAGATCATAGCTTTCACTCCCTACATATTAGTTTCTGACTTCCTAGCCTTCACAACTGACATCCAACTAGCTGGCCTGCTGTAGTCTGTCTGTGTAGGGCTGGGGTAGGGGTTACCCATGGGGTTCATTTAGAGGCCATAGTACAGCATTTGTTTGTGTTTATCTACACCTATCCTGCTGGCTGTGACTGTTGTTGGGTATGTGCCCCCCCAGACTGACATGTGTGAGTCACCTACCTTGTGAGTGTCCCAGTATTGAGGGTGGTGATGCAGGGCTGGCTATGTCGGATGCACATAGTACACTCCCTATACATGGTTGAGCACAGGTAGTGTCATGTTTGGCATCCCTTTTACTTTATGTGTGAGTCGGAGACAGGTGTCATTCCCTGGGTCCCTACTGTGTCAGTGCGTGTGCTATGCATTGCCTCTTGGCCAAGGCCAGGGCATACTGGGCACTCTTCCTTCAGCCTACTGGAGGTGGCTCAGGTTGTTCCTCCTCTGAGTCATTCTGCACCTGTGCAGGCCTTAGTACTGGTAGGGGGCTGTGTGGCCCTGCCCCGTGCTTATCTTGGCGCAGCTGTTTCCGCAGGATCATATTGTGTAGCATGGCACATGCAAGGACAATTTGGATACATGTAGTTGGTGAGTAATACAAGGCTCCACCGGATGTGTCCAGGCACCAGAACCATGACTTGAGCATCCCAAACACACGCTCTATAATGATTTGTGTTTGTGCGTGTGCATCATTATGGAGTTCTTGTTTGGGTGCGTGTGCATTTCTGATGGGTGTCATCAGCCATGGCTCCAGTGCATATTCAGCATCTCCCACTAGGTGACCGTGTGGGATGTCCCCATTGGCAAATGTCTGGTACAGCTGCATCAGATACCAGATGTGGGAACTGTGGTAGTTTCCAGGGCACCATCACACACATTCATTATTATGCCCTAGGTATCGCACATGACCTGGCAGTTGATGGAGGGGAAGCCCTAGCGGTTGATGTAGACCCTACCCCGCTCACCTGGTGGTGCTTTAAATCATATAGTTGTGCGGTCTATTGCACCCACTACCTCAGGGTATTCTGCTATCTGGTGGAAGAGATGCATATTGCTGGCCAACGCCTCACGGGTGATGGGGAAATATACATGCTCACCAACATGTGCTGACATGGCATCCAGGAACTGATGGAGTACCCTGGATGCTGATGCCTGTGAAATCCCCATCATATCCCCATTTGGCCTTTGGAAGGTACCTGTAGCTAGTATTCTTAGACCTACACATACCTTGGTATCCACTGGGATGGGTTCCCCTCTGTTAGTTTTGTGTGTGAGGCGTGGCTGGCACAGCTCAACAATTTGCTGTAGGAGGTCCCTGTCCACCCTATAGTGCTCCACTATCTCCAGCTCATGTAGCCCTTGGTAGGTTACCCTAGGTCTGTACACTCTTCACCGTCTCCTCACTGTGGGTTGCTCAGCAGCATTCACATCCTCACCATCCTCAGCCTCTTGCACATGCTGGTTTATGATAGCAAATGCAGCCCTTAACATTTTTTTTCTTGCTTTCGTTTTGTAAAATTTCCCCATCTGTATGCACCGGTGGTGCAGGGTTTTTGGGAAAAACAAGGGGGAAAGGTGTTTGCATAGTTTATAGTGGTGTGCTGAGCTGGGCTGGTCTGCTGCCTGTGTAATTGGCTGATTCTGATACATTTCACCTGTCAGCTAAGCTAGTTCTCCTTGATTACCTTCCTAGTGCTGTTTTCCCTTCCCATTTCCTCCTTGTTTAAGCCCATGTGTGTGCCATGCAGAGTGCTCATATGTGCACAGAGCTGCTTTTCCTTGGTTTAACTTCCTTTTTCTTCCTGTAGGACCTGGTGCACGGCGCGCCCACCCGCTTACACTTTGTAAAGTGTGCTAGGCAGGTTTAGATACACCCCTGGCTTAGCTGTGCTAACCTAGGAGCAAATTCAAGCCACAGGTCTCCAATCTGCTTACAGTATGCCTGACACACACCCCCATGATGTCACTTATATCCTAGTCTTGCAACGAGCTATTTATACTCTTACACTCTTGGGACCTGCCTCACACCCTGGGAAAATCTGGGATTCACTAACCTTTCCCTCATTTGCATAGGATTGCCTACTAATGCATAGTTACATGTCCCACACTGAGCCTCCCCCCTTAGCAACCACTACTCACTGGCCAAGTTGTCTTTTGCCTGTCATTGACTTGCATGGCAGAATATTGATTTTAGTTAGAATGCTTATTTTAGGTTTATTTTATTGATTTCCCCCCGATCCCATTTGCTCGTCGCTGCCCTATACTTAACCAGGCGAGATCGGCAAAAAAAAATTAAAAGTTGTTTTTTTTATTTATTACACATTTTGCAATGCCAATGGCCTTCTACTTGGCCATTGGCATGCTTTCTCAGTAATATGCAGCCTTTATTTGGAGCTGTCATAGCTCGGTTTTGTGGTTTGCAGAAACGTACTTGGTTACTAACCGAGTACATTTCTGCAGACTGCACTCATCCTGCACTGACACCTGCCATCTTCCTGGATCACATATTACCCTTATTTGCATGGTTTTCATCTGCAAATGAGGGTAATTTGCATACAGGAGCTCGGTCCATGCAGGATTTGTCTAAGAGCTCATGTGCACTTCCCGGGAGCTCGTTCCTGGATCGCATATTGGCCATATTGCTGAAAATAGCTCTTAAACTTATTCTGCATGCTATAAAGGGCTTCATAAATCCGGGTTTATCCAAGTCACTATTGAATATTGTAGGCTAGATATATCCATAGAAAAGTTCTTTGGTATGCCTGTAACCAGTACTGACTGCCTTTATCTCAGCTCTGTGTATTGTCAAATAAACTGGCTAGCTACGTCTTACTCATTTGGCTGTTTCCCTTGTTTTTAATTGAAAAGTCAGTTAAGCTTTTCTTGCTTGTAGACCACTGTGTTTCAGGAAATATATATGTTCAGTTTTGCATATAAAATCTTGAATTTTTTCATTGTATTGTACTTTTGAAAAGGTAGTGAAAAAACTATTTTCAGTCATCAGCAGTTTATGCTTCATCATGTATGGAACAATGACTCTTCATTGTTACTCTGCCCTGTCAAGTCATATTTTTTCTACCCACTAGGGTTTAAGAGGGAATTATTTATTTTGCACGGATATCCACACTTTTGAGTGACTGGCAACACTAAATGAATAAGTCAAATGGAGAAAATCTGAACATGTCCCTTCCAAAACAACATTAACTCTAACAGCAAATGCAGAAGCAGTACACTGCATGGCTTGCTTTACGTAAATGATATTCCTAACATTAATCATATAGACTTCCTGAAGCATCTATCTCCTGAAAGCAAGCTTAATCAACAGATAGCTGATGCACAATCTAAAGAACAGGTAGGAGGTCTCATGTTGCTTCATGGCACAGGATCAGTCTTCCAAGGCATTGCTAAATTACTGTTGAAGAAGCTGCCTTAGGTAAAGCACTGAATGAGTACTGTTTGCACCCTGCATTAATGGATCACTGTATATGATCCACCCTTTCATCCACATGATCTGCCAAAAGGGACATGCAAGCTGTCCTGAGTCAACCAATTTGTTCATCATAATATGCCAAGAACTAGGTCCATTCATTCTGACTCACACAAGATCCTCATATGTCATTAATTTCCTGGACAACTCAGAGGAAAGAGTTGGAGGTTAGAGAGTGAACCAGTCTGTGGTCTTATGGCTAGAGAACCTAACTCCCATCCTTGTCATGGTTGTTATTTCAATGATCTACTGCTAACGGTGAATGCACGTGAAATCAAAAACTTCACACCACCTCTTAAAGGTCAGAGTTACTGCCAGTGCATACCTTATCATCTCTTCCAACTAGGCAATCCTGGGTCACCTGGGTCATAGTCAGGACTTGTTTCCCATTATGCCAGCAGAGCTGGCTTTTTACAAGAGAAAATTAATTTGTGGCAGCATCATTTAAGGGCCAATTTATCCAATATCAGAATGCAGCTGAACAACAAAGGAGCAGACACAAAATATCAAAGGCAGAAAGGTCAGTAGCTTTGTTATGAGGTATATGTTAATGGGCAGAGTACTAGATGTGCAGAATAAACCTCTTGACAGTGGCAGAGTTGAAGAAAACATTGGGTTGCCGGCATAATGAAGACAGATGGTTAGCATCCTGTATGACATTTGTAGTTTATACATAATTGAATAACCTGCTGTCAGTTAAGCAGGCTGATATCTATGTGGTCATGATAAAATAGACTCAGTGACTGGCACAATCCTCTTCTCAATAGGAACCTCACTAACTGCAGAAAAAAATATTCATGTATTGAACTTAAAAGTAAGATTTTTTTAATGAAAGAATGCAATGTCTTCTCACTCTGTAGCTGCCAAGGAGATGAAAGAACTGTGCCCATCCTGTTTGTCTGGGAGATTTTATATGCAGGAAAAAAGAGAAGGATATGGGTTTTCTGAGCAACACATTACAATGGCATTTGTTGCCTGGCAGTGCAGTAGAATAGGTGTTTGCCAGTTACAGTAATGATACAGACATGACAGTGACTATTTGTAGTTTATATTCTGTTTGGGAAGTACATGTTTACAAATTGGCTTTTGGCAGATTAAGAATTATCAGATTGTTTTCAGTCAGTGGAAATATAGGCAGGATAGGTAAAAGACTGGAGTAAGACATTGCGTCACAAGGAATAGCTACAGACCATCAGAAAATTAATTGGTGAGGGCCCATTTACTTGAGGCTACATGCTGTTACTGAGATCGAGTTTGCATTTATTGAGCAGAATCACTGGAACTGCCTTTTATTTTAATATGTGCTGCCATTGTATTACCTTGTATGAAACTGGTCTTGTATTATCCTACTGAATCATACTTAGAATATACATAACTGCCTGCATAATCACCACAACAATTTCCACTAAAGAACCAGACAGTAGATAAGGGATGGCACACCACAGCAGAAGAGAGATCGGTAAACCTTGATGAGTATAATTTAGGGCTATAAGAGGTTTAAAATAGGTTAGTTTTAAATAGATGAAATACACCAGCCATAGTAAGGAACAACCTCTTCATACAAGGGATAAAGCTTAACTTCATGAAGACAAATCTCAGAAATCAGCAGCTTAGTTGTTAAAATAAATAACAGCGTCTGACTGCAATATGTGAATCGGGTGTGAGGCCTGGTACGTTAAAATTAAGTTATATAAATTAGCAAACCGATTTAAAAAATATATTGCAATAAATATAAATGGGGGTGCCTTCGTTGAAGGTTGAACGTCGAGCTGGCACCTTGGCGTTCATGAAAATCTACTGCCAATTATTAGGGGACTGGAGTTCCGCTCTGGCGACCCCTAACTGGGAAAAGCCGAAAGACAAACAACAACAACAACATTGCAATAAATATAATGTCTCAGAACTAAGTGTAGGTTTAACTACTATGGAGGAGTTATTACAAAATATACTATTCATCCTGCAGTCTGATATGATTATAATAAGAACTGAAGACAATTCTGCCAGTGAACCAGAAACCAGATTAATATTATAATCATAACCAGATGTACAAGTTTTTGACCCTGATTATGTAGCTCCAGAGGTCTAACAACAAGCTGGGCTATAATAAATATCTTTAATAATAAAAGTGTTCATCATATTCGGCCACAATGTATTCCAACTATGGTTTAGAAAAGAATGATTTTAATATTCCATAATCAAAAAGTGACACACAAGCAGTGTACATGCTTTCTATTAAATAATGACTGAAGGACATTGGCAAATGTACCACTGCCAGTGTTGAAACAAAGTGATTCATCCTTGACACGGAAAAATCAGTCTGGTCTATTTCAGAAAACAAAGCAACTATTTTTATAATGCTGATAGAAACAAATTTGTCGTACATTGTACAGCACTGATAGAAATGGCTCGCAGCAGAGAACAAAAATTTATCACCTCAGCTCGAATAACAAACATTTAAAATGATGAATAGCTACTTGGAAAATAGCATGAAAGTGTAGCAGAAAGAAAACACAGAAACAAAAGTGGAAAATGCTGTATTAAAACAGACCATATAATACTTTGTAGGGGAGTAGAATGGTTTCAGATTATTATTCTTAAAGCAACACTGCTGTGAACAAGGTACACAATATACTGTAGGGCTGGTCCCCTTCCAGAATCACAAACACAAACATAAACAAGCACAGAAAATATGCAAATGTCTTGTTATTGTGTTATAAAACATTGTCCAGTATGCTCCACATGCAAGGGACTGAAGTATTGCATTTTATTTATGCATACATGCAAGCATTTAATTACGTCCTTAAAAATATTCAGTTTGCACTGACATATGCCATCCGTTAATGTATATAAACTGCTGCTCACTTCAGATCCGTGCTTTGTTTCTTGCCCATGCATTCAGAATACTGAGGGTTTCTTCTTTCTTTCTCTCTTTGTGTCCTTTGCAACAAGCAACAGAGCATTTTACTCATGGAAGCAGAAGTGTGCAATATTCTTTCTTGCATAGTATACTCATTACAAACCCTCTTTTCGTTTATTACTGACCTCATCTTGTACTTAAGCAAAGCATCACTATAATATACTCACTAGAAATGTTTCAGAGATGTGATCATCATGAAAAGAGTAATGCACACTCTTCCTTTTTGTGGCACACTGCTTATAACATGTTATTACTCATGTCCTACTGCAACAGAAATATAGGATACACAGTGTGAGTCCTGCCATTTCAGAAAATAAATTGGGATTCAAAATGAAAAAAAAAAACAGTGAATTGTAAAACTTGCAGTTACACATTGCAAATATTGTTGCAGGGGAATGACCTCATACACTACCTCTGTTTACAACTCTAACATCACTGCACCTGTGCAACTTCAGACATAATGCACACCCCATTATTCACATTTATAGAACCGTATTTCTGGGGACACAATTCTGGTTCTCACAGTTTCAACTGGTACCCATCAGCGTAGCTTTCCTCAACATTCAGTTTTATATATTCTCTGCATTTCACATTTGTGCCTTCTTTGTCTTTAGTGTCATCTTATATATTTGTGTTTTTTTGTGTGTGTGTGTGTGTGTGTGTGTGTGTGTGTGTGTGTGTGTGTGTGTGTGTGTGTGTGTGTGTGTGTGTGTGTGTGTGTGTGTGTGTGTGTGTGTGCGCGTGTGTGTGTAGTTTATATAAATATATAGTGTATCATTAAATCAATCAAATTATTAGTTCATTGAATCTTGTGGAATTGTACATAATGAATCACAGGCTCAGTTACTTAGTACTGCACCTGTTACATTGTTTTCTATCACATATATCTATATATCTATATATATATATATATATATATATATGTGTGTGTGTGTGTGTGTGTGTATATATATATATATATATATATATATATATATATATATATATATATATATATATATATATATATATATATATATATAATTCTACTTATGCATTGTTTGAAGGCTACAAAGGTTACAGAATGTAGTATGGTATTTAGTAATGGACTGGACTATTGTCCTTTGGTGTAGGCACATAAAGCCGTGAGTATGACATAGATGACCTGGGTTTGATTAACAGCCTAGAATGACTAAGGCAGGAAGTATGAGAGCTAGTGTCTGACACCCACTTGCCACCTTCAGGATACAGAAGCATTGTATTGGATTGGTGGGGCTCATGCAACATATAAGTGCATCCTGGTACATATAGAGTTGTGGGCATGGGTTCTGTTAGGCAGTGATGTAAGCAGGTATCATCAGATGTCATAAAGAGGGAGTTAGGTGGGGAGGGAGTGGACCCTCATGTGAAACAAGGCCTATGGTATACCATCTCTTATTTCTGAAGAGATTGAATGGACTGATAAGCTCTATCTCCAGTCTGGCAATAAATGGGATATAGGGCTCTCACCTTGCTTCATGAATGAGTCGTCTGTCTTTTACCCCACAGCAGGAACAATGAGTTAAGAGGAGGCTAGTTGGGAGGTCTGATGCTAGAGGTGAAGAATTAAAAAAATGTGAGCTAGTACCATAAGGTGCAAAGGGGCATAGTGATATGTCTGGAGTGGCTAAACATTGATTTATAGAATTAGATGTGGAACAGAATAAGTTTTTCTGACTTTGACAACTGCACTCTTGTCAAAGTGCAAATTGCTACTCACCATTTGTTAGGGATCTTTAATGACAGTGTCAGTTTTTATGATCTGACCACTCAATGTTTTTGTCATAATTTATGTCCTTTTTATCAAGTCTCATGATTGTTCATTTACAGACATTGAAGGTGATCATTACTACTTCATCAGGTGAGCATCTTTGTAGAATACTTTGGAGATTTTTTTGCAGCTCTTAGTGAGGTATTTTACCTAGTTTTGAGCTGCCACCATATATGCTTATCCAGAGATTTAAAGTCCAGAAAGAAGTGGTCCCAGTACAGATACCTCCAAGGTAACACTAGTTCCACATTAGGATAAACAAACAACTCCCACATAGAATTATTGTGTCCTTGTTCTTAACCATGGTTTTCTCACTGAATTAAATATGTATTGACATTTAATGCTTTTATTTAAGCAATTTTCCCTTATGTGAAATAACGTTGAATGTATTAGCAAGACACGATAAGCATTATGCACCACCAGCATTTCCTGAAGTCCTTATGTAGCACTATCAACATAAGAGTTATTGTTACCTCTTTAAAGAATGCCACAATATTGAGAAAAAAAAAACAGGACCTCCCTTAACTCACCCATACTGTTCCATAGCTAACAGGTGAAGGTGTTATTTTTGGATAAGTTTCATTGTAACTCTTAACTTGATTTTATATAGAATACTGGTTACAGGGCGATTAGTCTAAAATTGCTTGGCTGTGAAGGGTGTGAGATGTCCCCACATTTGTAAAATGTGTTTACATGCCATCATTTTTAATACAGTCAGCAGGGGGTTAATTAGGTATCCCATGATAAGAAATGTCATCTATGCCAACATTTTTTAAGTTTGCTTCTGTCAGTGGTTATTATGTTTTCAGTTATGTAAGGGATAACTTTTCTCTCTCTGTAGCACTGTGACATATGTCTCTCTTTATAGAAAAGTCTGCACAAAATGTTTTTGCAAATACATTTACAATGTCCTTTATCTGTGTGATCATTTCATTGTTTATAGACAGCATTGCATATAAATGTTTCCTCTTTAGTTTTTTTATTTAACTAATGAATAACTTATTATTGCTTTCAGCCTTTGAGGTCAGCCTGAATTCTTGGTTAGATTTGGCATATTTGATAATAAAAAGTAGTTTCTGTACTTTGTATAGCATAGACATGTTTTTACTAGGTTAATTTTGAAAGCTTAAGTAGATCCTTCTTTTTACTTCTGTATACTTCATTAATTCTGAAATTCCTATTAAGGACTGTTGTTGGATTTACCTGCATTTATGCGCTTTATTTGTATCCGGTCATCAGTACAGACATTATTATCACAGAGCTCACAGACAATATCAAGAGCAGACTCATTTTGGTCTTTGAAGATATTTGCTTATTCTGTTTTCAGAAATATCCCCAACAGCAGTGTATAGGCCAAAACAATGAATTATGAACCACACCAAAGTCCAAATCAGGGCATTAGGAAACTTTCCCTGCTCTTTTCAATAGGTTCAATGGGATCTTTGACCCACCTCTGTTGTCAACAAGCACCTTAATGGCCTAATTAATATGGCATTGCTCTTCTAACTGGCTTACTGATAGAACCCACACTGTAAAAGTAGCCAACTCCAAATCCAGCTCCAGACAAGTGACAAGTGGAGTACCTCAGGGTTCAGTCCTGGGACCGCTCTTGTTTGGCATCTACTTCTCTGAAGTACAGGCCAACACTAAGGGACTCTGGATAACAAAGTTCGCAGATGACTGCAAACTGGGAGCCATTATTGAATCCCTAAATGATGTGGATACTCTACAAAAGGGCCTTACAGAAACAGATGCTTGGTGCCAGAGCCATGGGCTCAAGCTCAATGCCACAAAATGTATAGTTATCCCCTTTGGGAAAAAACATGTATCCATGAATTACCATATAGGTGGCAGTACACTAAACACCGAAAGTGTGATAAGAGACTTAGGGACACAGGTGGACAGTGGTCTCACCTTCGATAACCATATTGCCAAAACAGTCAGGAAATCCTTCTATGTGGTACACCTCATCACTAAGGGCTTTTCATCCAGAAAAAAGGAGGTCATTGTCCCACTGTACTCATCCCTCATTAGACCCATTATAGAATACAACGCCCCATTTGGTATATACCTCTCAAGACATCTGCAGCAACTGGAAAGGCCGCAGAAATACCTCACTAAAAGAATCACAGGCCTAAAGCAGATGCCCTACGCTGACTGCCTTAAAAAACTCCAGCTATACTCTGTTGCATATCGTCTACTCAGAAGCGATCTCTGCTTAACATACAAGGCCATGTCAAACCCAGAGCTGTTGGACATGCTACACTTAAAAGAAATCCCAATCCCTCAGAGCCACATGCTCCAGGGATCTAAACCTTGTCATCACAATAAACAAAACAGGCTGGAGGGATAGCTTCCTGACTCAGAGGCTCCCTAGACTCTGGAATAGATTGCCCATACATGTCAAACAGAGTGCCTCTTTGGTCCTCTTCAAAAGGAACCTTGACGATTGGATGGGAGAAAGGAAATTCACCCCGGGTATCACGTCAGTCACCCTGCTAGACAGGGGTCCAGGGAAGTAAATAGTGTGGGAAGAAATAGCCAGGGAATTGTTATGGCTAGGCTTGTATAGGCCCTAGGGCTGAAAGGCTAGCACCAGCCTATGAACCTATGAACCTAAACCAGCGATTATGTGTTTGAGTTTTAACCACTTCTACTTATTTAGGGGGGCTGGTATAAAGGTTAAGGTTTTTACCTCATAGACACAATGTATAAGGTTTGATTCTCACTTTTGGAAGGGAAATTGGCTAGGCATAAAATGGCCCACAAGGGCAGCTAGCCTAGTATTGACTATGAATATATGGGCATCAAAGCCTACACATGGATTCTGAGAGCCATGAGAAGATTAGCTCTTATTTCTGACATAGGTCCACAATTTAAAAGTTAGAAATGTCATTCATTTTCACAGGAATGCAAATTTCAACATACGATGGCAGTTCAAAGTGTCCAGAATCAAATGGTCAAGGAAAGGGACTTATACAAACTCTCAAAAACAAGTGAAAAAATTTGTTGTCATTGTAAATATCACTGCTTGTCTTTGCTTGAATACTAAAATATACCCCTTTAACGAGATTGGTTATCACTTTCCTAGCTGTTTTTTGGGAGGGGGATGAAGAGTGTTACCTACTTATTATGTCAAAAACGAAATCATTTTGGCAAAGAGGTCAACCTAAACAGAAATCTTACTGTGACAAGATAGCTTGAGTAATAGTCACACAGAATATGTCAGAATTTGAAAGTCACATAATCACTACTCAGATCAGCAAAAACCTGTTGACATCAGACAAGCTGATACACATAGTCCTACACAGTCAAGATTAAAGATGCACTGTTACTGAGATGTCAGCTACCAGAGTACTGACACTGAGAAGCCACAGCAGGAAATTACTGAAATATTTAAAGAGATTGTCTCATCGACAAAACTGTTGTAAAAGCGGTATTGTTCCACTTATTGACAAATGTCATCTTCCTGAAGTTCCAGACCATTATCTGTCATGCCTTTCTTATTGGCTATGACTCTTTCTCCCAGTAGTGACTATAAAGTTTCCTCATTTGGAAGATCTATTAAGATGTCAGGAATGTGAAAACACTTTGTTACTTGTTATGATTATAAAGACTGGAAACAATCTATTGCACCCCAAGTGCACAATCAGAAGGTAAGGACTAGCTGAAGGTAAAAAAGCTTTTAAAGCAATTTGATACTTCACTCAATCCTCAGAGTAGCACTTTGTTTCAGGCTGTTGGCTTTTTTTCCATGTATTTTCTAGATCTGGTAGCTAGTAAAGCTCTGTGCACCACAAATTATTATTGGTCATAACCCTTGTTATGTGTGCTTAACATGGATGCCAAGATTAACCTTTCCAGTTTCACTCTTGAGGTGAATCTCTTGACATCAGTGTCTCAAACATATAATAAGTAGGTTATCTTTAGAGACCCAATCATAATGCTCTGTGTTATGCAATGAGATATAATCCACTAAATGTTTCAGTGTGTGAATTATAGTTCATGGATAACCCTAGTCTAATACAGTATAATATAGTTAATACTGTGCTAAACTGGGCTGCCCATGGTATACCACTACTCTGTATAGCTAACACTATTTATATTCTTTGTGTAGTCCAGAGTGAGGGATTTAATTGTGTGAAATGAGAGTACTGCTTTAAGAATAGTGTCCACAAGGCTAACATTCACATTGGGTGCCATGTGGATGTTCATCGTTTGATCACTGCTACAGTAGTGTAAGCTGTATGCCTTATACCCTGAGCCAC